>NW_028259076.1:0-71407 GCF_024713525.1 Acromyrmex echinatior | reverse complement strand
GGGACGTTCGCTATTAGCACTCACGCTGTAAACTTCATTCTATCTTTTTTTCGCTCATTATTTAATTAACACAGAATGAAGCAACGGTTAAGCGCTCAAAACAAATACATGCAATGAATTTTCAATAGTTTTCCACGTCACCCTTGAGGTACTATTTTTGACGCGTTTTTTTTTTAAGTGGTATCCCCAATAGGCCTAGTCCACTGATAAAAATGATGATTTGTACGGTACCAAGTAAGCGAGCCGCATAAAACGAGGTAAAAAATCATCGCTCAAGGTAGAACGTCTCTCAGAGAAGAGAATAATGTTGATAGCGATACTACTAACGAAGGACGTCCACCATGGTTCGTTCTATCTTATGTTTCATCGATGTCCGAGAAATTTTTTTCTATTATGAAGAACATTAAGAAGAGATTGACAGCAATGGAATTTTTTATCTTAATAATATATAACTTAAGATTTCGCACGATAATTTGATTAAAAATATTCTTAAAAATATAATAAAGATTACTTTTCTAAAGATTAAAAAATACAACCAAACTTTATGGATTTTTATATTTAATTACATTTTTTTTACATTTGAGTTTTGTACAAAGATAAAACTAATTTTTACAAACTATAATAAAAGATAAGACTAATTTTTACAAAATTAAAAGATCAGAACTAAAATATGTACACTAATCATAATCAATTATCATTAAAATACAAGAAATGTTTTTTGTTATTTTGTCGTAATTTCAATTATTAACATGATAAGGATACTTAATAATATAAAAGAGGATCGTAAAAAATATACGCCGAGAGACGAGAAACGTTGTTACAATAAATCTTTTTCTACTTCCCACAACACAAATTTGTATCTACAAGTATCAAACGAAGTACGCTGCCGTATCCGGAATTATACATGGCGGGGATGTGTACAATTCACCAGTGATGACATCGAGTATCAGCCACTAGCCAAAGCTTTCATTATGGTTAAGTAAACAAATCTGGACAGGAATGATTTGAGATTTTCTTTTTTGTATATTTCCTTTTTCAATGACATCGTCGCGCGCAATTCAAATAATTTTTTTATATAAATTAATAAATGATGACATTAATTTGAAATATTTGACAGATTTCATAATTCTTATTCAGAAATAATAAATTCCTAAACGTAAACCTAAGTGTAACACTATCTTAAGAGGTAGAAAAAAATAGGGATAAAGGACTTTCATGAGCATCGCTATGAGCGTTCGCTATGCGATTTGTCAAACATATTTTCAAAAACACAAAAAAAATGAAAGTTCTAAATATTTAAACACAGTCGGTCCACAACCTTGCTTTAAGAAACCTTAAGGCATAAGTCGAAAGAGATTAAGTGACAATAATTTCTGTCTTTAAACTGTTTTTGCGCAGTCTTTAGGCTTTAACCGTTAGACTTAAGCGAATTGAACAAAATTCTTACTAAGAGCCTAAGAGCATAAGTTCTGTGGGCATAAGGCTGATATAGCGTTACAGCCTTTTAAAGCAAGATTATGGACAAGGCAATACTGAAAAACTTAAAATTAATTACAATGTAATCTAACCTAGATGATAATTACTAAACACTTTGGTGAAACGGTTTCACTTATATGTTCAATTTATATATATATATATATATATATATATATATAAGAACAAAAATTTGATAGCTATTACTAAATTGTTTAACCAAGTTTTGGAAATTGATCATAAAGCTAGTTGATTATTACTAAATCGTATGATAAATATAACCAAACGAATTGATAATAAAGTACAGCTAAATTACACAGTAATAAGTACTGAATAGTATGGCAAATATTACTAAATTAATCTATTATAAAAATTGTAATATTTATTTGATTTAATGAATATTATCAAATCATGTTTGGTCATAATTACTGTACGATTCAACAACAATTATTAAAGTTATTGTTAACAATTTGATAACTACACTCGGAAAAAGACTATTGGCAGTTATACAGATGACATTTATCTCATTTGTCTTCTATATAATTATATCTGAGCTTCGGTCATATAGACTTGATTATACAGAAAGCTTGACTAAATTTTATACGCTAGAAACGACCGGCAGTCCTGACTATGTTTAGGCGCTTAGTTGCACCAAATAATCTATTATAAAATTAATCAGTAAATCTTTTTTCATTTTGACAATAATTACATATTTACAAATAATTACAGACAACTAAATATTCATTAATATGAATGAATAATTTGGTTTTAAGTATCAAATTGGAACAACTAAACGATAATTTTACTTTTCTAAATACATAGTAATAATTATTATCAATCAGTTATTATTATTATGTTTGGTAATACTAAATATTGCGCCAATCAACAAAATTTAATAACTATTACCAGACTTTTATCTCAATGTATCTAACGCGTAATAAATCAATTATTATATACATTATTTATATACATTATATATATATATTTATAAATATATATATTACAAATATGTATTAGATATATAATTGTTACATCTAGCTCATACCGTTCGTTTTTTGGGAGTTCCTTTTTTGAATCCAATCTTGTATCCTTGCCAAAATACGTTGTATGTAACCCACTTGTTTCATTGTACTTACAGGCGAACCATAATGGTGCAACCACTCCAATAATTTGGTGCAATACTCCACCGTTTCATTGCATCCTGGTGGCACCATGGTGTCGGGATTTTTTCTCGCCGTTTCGTTATCCATATCGTCATCAATGTTGTTGTTATTTACAGCGTCAAATGTTCGACGCTTCTTTAACGCTATTTGAGGAAGGTGGTGTATATCGATGGCGAAGATCATCTATTATACTGGAGAGACTTTTACGTTCTTTACGTTTCTAATTGGTTTTGATTGAGGTATGACTGGATCACTGCTGCTAGTCGATGGTATGGTGATTTCATAGTTCTGAGAGACACTCCCGAACGATTTTTCTATATTCGGTAATTGATCGTTCTGTATTCTCATTGATGGTTTCGGGACGTCCATGGTTGACGCGATTCCTGAAGCACTATGTTTCCTTTTATTCCTATTAAGTAGCGTGTTATTAGTTTGTTGTTGCAGCTGTTGTTGGTGCTGTTTCAACATATTCGTCGTAAACGACATATCAACCACTGTATTAGCCACCATATTAGCCATCGATGTTGACATATTATTAGCCATCGTGATGCCGGCAGAATTATTCTCGTATTTTAGCCTCTTGTAAGCCGGACCGGCTTTGAACTCCTCAGCTCTTTCAGTCACTCCGGAAGTCGATGGTAATCCCAACATCGTGGCTTGGGTCGTTAGTGTTGATCTCGATGAAGAATCACCCACTGCACGATTATTACTGTTATCAGAACTTGAGGTCAGAACGTGCTCGAAACCTGCTAAGGATGTTCCCGGCAGTGTCGCTGCCGAAGTTTTTAAATTATTAGCTTGCGACAATATCTTATCTTTCGCTTTACACCACCCTCTAAACGTTGACTCCGGTACGCCGATGTCGCGTGCCACCGCAGCTTTCGATTCACCGTTGTGAACCCTATTGATCGCGTCTATTTTTTCTTTGGGCGTCAGAGCGACCCTCCACGGTCGCTTACTCGCCTGTCGGGATTCATTCCGCGGCATCGCGGCACCTCTCGTACTTGTACTCGGCCCAGGATCGCTGACGATTAAATTGTTACGCCCGTATCTGGCAGGTACCATGTAACGTGTCGGTCTACGATCTCTTCCCGAATCTAGGGAGAGATCCATAGCGGATTCCTGTTGTTGATCCAGTTTGATTTTCATAGTATCAACACTTAACACTATGTTCGTTAGGCACACACGGAAAATCGCGCACCGGCTCCAAGAGTTCAAAATCAGTTTTCAGTTTTCACCACAATGTTTCTCGTCCTTGTTCAACGATACGACTTTTTTTTGTCCAAGTTCACGAAGAACGTAGACCGCGCGAATCGCGAATTGCGATTAATACTACCGTGAGATGCGGCGTTTGTTTCGCGTTGCGTCTGTCTTTTCGTTCTCTCGTGGATATTACGTTTTGGACGAAAGTGATCAACGCGATGCTCGCGAGCGCGAATAACACTCCGAAAGACGCGCGTTCGTTTCGCGTAGCGTCTGGTTTTTCGTTCTACGATACGAGATGATCACAAAACTCTAAACTCTCTAAAAAGACTCTCTAAAGGCTCTCTAAAGGCTCACCGGATACTTCGTACTACCGTGTCACGCGAATACTTGTGTCGAGCGCGACGAATACGATATAATTGCGTTGCCGTCGCGGAGGTCGACTTCGAATGGTCAGTCGGACTGCCCCACCACCTGCGCGGTACCCGTCAGGATGTATTATTTTGCGCGCATCTTCTCCCTCTATATCTTCTTTCGTAACGTCGGCGACGATGGTTCATCCCTCCACGCCTACTCTATCATCCTCAGCGAATAGTCCGCGATACTTCCTTCCAGCTTTCTGTGCCCTTCTTCGCGCGTCTCTTTTCTACTTCTCCGTCCAATTTGACCAATCGACAACGATGTCACGAGTATCGAGAGGTAGGACGTTCGGTTTTCGACGAATGAAAGTATCCCTGAGTGAATTTACCCTACCCCATAGACCTAGAAAGTGTGGGGTCTATCATGTGTTATCATACGTGGTGGTGGAAAAATTCCAAGAGTGGAAAAGAAAGGATTCTTGGAGAAAAATTTTTGAAAAGATTTTTTCCGACTCGTCTCTACATTGTATCCCTTTTAGTCATTAACAATATTCATTAATCGTTTAAGCAGAAAATAATTCACCCTCTGACACCGGATATATCCCCGATCACATTTACATAATATTTAGATGGATCAATCGAATGTCAAATCGAAATAATATTTTTTCAAGTCTGTCGAAGCGGTTTCGCGAATCACATGTTGTACAAAGAAAGAACAAGAAATGCGTATCCATCCAGTACGAAACGAACCGCTCTTGTGCTTCTACATAATAAGAAAATTCCGTAGTATTTATAACATTTAGCGAGGTTTCCCAGCATTTCCTTTTGTGCGAAATATGAAAGCTCGAGAAAGAGAGAGGGAGAGAGAGAGAGAGAGAGAGAGAGAGAGAGAGAGAGAGAGAGAGAGAGAGAGAGAGAGGATGTCGGATGCAGCAAAACCTTAAACCCTTCCCGCCACTTCCGCCGGCAATCGCCAAGGGAGAGCCGGATTTACGAGCGCGCGGCCTAAAATCCGGATACCTACGGTATCAAGCATTCGACGCGGAGACCGGAGTTACAACGGAGTGCGGCATGGCAAGAGAAGAGACGATGCGAAGTGGCAGAGACGTGGCAAAGGGAGACGAAGCGGGATGAAGCGAGACGAAGCGAGACGAGGCAAGGCATGGCATGGCATGGCGATGCATGGCGTGACGTGGCGAGGAGAGGAGAGACGCGGTAAGCAGACTCGATCTCACGATAATTCGCGGGTAAATTTATCGCGAGTAACCGTCGCGCTCGCACGAACGTTAATGAGCGACAAGTGTGTACCTGTACACGCCCCGATATCCCGCGGTCTCGTCGGCGATACACGCGCGAGGATCGACCGCATCTCGTCACGTATACCGACTCGTTTTTCACCGCGCGACCGTAACGCAGAGAAAGACAGCGACAGCGAAAGAAAGAGAAAGAGAGAGAAAGAGAGAGGCGTCCTACTCTCGATAATTATCGCTGTCCCCGCGCACGTTTAGGATTTCAGAGCTCCAACTTTGCTAAAATCTCGGATGAAAGCGTATCGCGATGATGACAAGCATGAGCACGGCTGCGTACGTCTTTTTCAGCTATGCTTGAGATATATAATATATATTGTTCTTGTTACTATTATAACGATGATATTTTATTAACGATAATGTTTAGGAATAAACTTTCTTTGTTTTAAAATAATGTGTACGTTAATATTTTAAATGTTCTTGATAAAAATAAAACACAAATAAGACAAATTTTTTTCTCTATTAAGAATGATAGCTTTATTAATGCGAGCGTGTATGCGTGTATGCGCGTGCGTGTGCATATACACACGGCCACGCCAGGCCTTGGCTATTTGCGCGACATGTGTGCCGTCGCGTCGCGTCGCGTTGCGTCGCGACCTGAGTTAACGGTCACTCGCTAGCGTTCCTTCGAGGCAACGGTGCGCTGCCGCTGCCGCCGGCCACACGATAATATCGATAAACGACTCTCCTGCTCTTTTGCCCTGGCCATGGCGTCTCATCGTCGCCCACGGCCGATGCCTCGTTCACTTCGTTCTGTTCTGTTCTGTTCGGTTTCTGCCAAAAATTCATTGCATTCGATTTAATGCATAGATACGTGTATCTATTAATATACAAACTGTCTCGCAAATGATAATGCCATATAATAAAGCTAACAAGTCTACACGCGAAGCAACTGATTTTACACGTAAAATGGGAACGAAACTCTTTTTTTTATTTAAAACTATTTTTTATTAAAAATAAAAAATAAAAAAATTTACATAAATAATGCTTTATTTCGTTAATTCAAATTTAAATAAACTTAAATTATATATTTCAGCTTATTAAACTCGTTTCAACTTCTACGAGAAATATACACTCAAGAATTTCATATTCTTTTTATTTAAGAATTTTATTAAAAAAATTAAACATTAATCTATGTACATATATACAAGGCGACCCATCTAACTCGAGCATCTGAAACATCTCGCATGGTTTTTATGATAGGAAACAATTTTTCAGATGAAAGTGGAACTATTTCAAGGGAAACGTATTTTGATCATATTGTACTCGTATTTCTTCTAAGGGATGGTGTCAAAAAGATATGAAGGTCACCTCTATTTTTTTTTAATGAAATTGTATGATTCTTTTTACACAATATGATTCCTCTAATTATTCTGCATATAAAAGTATTAAGGTAATGACATCAAAAAATCAATTTATGAGATATTTTATACTTTATTGTGGCATATGTTGACATAAAATATTAAATAACTCGTAAACTATTAATTTTTTGATAATCGTACCTTAAGACTTTTACATGAATTGAATAATGAGATGAATCAATTGGTGAAAAGAAAACACAGAATCACTTATTTAAAAAATTATACATTTTGCATACATATTTTTTTTAAGCAACTAAGTGTTTTCTTTCCACCAATTGATTCATTTCATTATTCTTCATAAAAGTATTAAGATACGATTATTAAAAAATTAATAGTGTACGAGTTATTTAACATTTTATGTTAATATATGCTCGAACAAGGTATAAAAAATGTCGTAAACTATTGATTTCTTCATATCACATACTTACTTTAGTACATTAAACTAACAGATGAAGAAAAAATACAGAGTATGCTATTTTAAATTTCATATTGAAATATTTCCAAAAGTACAAAGGATGCCGAGAAATGTCAGATACAAGTAAAATGGTTTCAAAAGCAACGTATTTTGAACACGTTTTTTTCTAGATGGGAACGCCGAAGAGATAAAAGGTCACTTCCTTTTTTAAAATAAAATTATATGAATGAATACTGAAGAGGGTTGTGGTGGAACGAACGCTGCTGGGGCGGAGTCGCGGACCACGCCGAAGATCGTCTCGTTTTCTCTTTCGCCCGCATTGTTTCATAATCTTCCTCGTATGGCCTGCAGCTGTCCCCCACATCTCCCCACATCTCCCTTTATCCATCGGTTTTCCGTTTCTCTTTTCCATTTTCGGTGCCGATCTTTCTTTTTCTCCGTCGCTCTCTCTATGTAGCGGATTCTCTCTTCGCATCGCGCTCCCACAGCATGTTCTTCGCCACCCTACACACCCTACGAGGTGGAAAAGAGGTAGGAAGAAGAAGGAAGAACGGCAATTGAAGGCGAGATGGAGAGAGAGAGAGAGAGAGAGAGAGAGAGAGAGAGAGAGAGAGAGAGAGAGAAAGGAGAGTGAGGGACTCTGCCATCTTATGTACTAGATATTAGGACGAAGGTATAGGGAGGGAAGCGAGAGAGAGGCCGACGGCTTTTGCGAGAGAGCGAGAGAAAAGACAACCTACCCTGGTGTATATAAATATACATAGTTCCGTATAGTTCCCGGAGAATTAAAGAATCGACTTCTCATCTGATGCCGAAAGCATTCCTTTCGCTAATCGACCGACGCTCCCGTAAAATACTCGTCGAATCACCATACCAAATGTTTTCTCTTTCTCTCTCTCTTTCTCTCTTTTTTCTTGTCAAGTAACGATCGTTTCACATGGTAACAAAAATATTCTCCTGACAAAGTATGATATTTAACCAAGTAATGTAGTATCAAATGGAACTAGTACGAGCTTGGAAGAAAAGTATCGCGAGTTATTGACAATATCAAAGGCCGTTAAAAAATTACGTTTCACTCTTTTCCTTTTTTTTTTCTTTTTGATTTTATTGTTTGATTTTTCTGTACACACGTATACGTATCGCACGTGAAGATTTATGATCCCATGTTATATATTAAGAAGAAGTCATTCTATCCAATCCTAATATTAAATGTTTAATAGCCACGTCCTATTTGTATTTCTCTTACTAATGCATTTTTCTTTCGGTAAGAACATTGTTGAATTTCAAGAGTAGAATATCCAGATTCTTCTTTCTATAAGTTTCTATTTTTTTAAATAAATTATGGTTATCAGATGTGTTTTTAATTCCGTTTCCCGGATCCGTCAAATACTGAAGTCGTTACGGAAAGCCCTTTTCGCTGTATATATACATATAAAGTATATTCTCCATGAAGGTTTCTTTTTTTCAACGTTGTTATAAATGTCGTGTTCTTTTCCTCTTTTTTTGCATGTTTACTATCGACCATCAGATTCGTGATTTCATTCTGATCAAAATGTCTTATACATCTGTATTTAAATATTCAACTGACAAAGAGAATTGCATATATACAGAGTAAAAAAATTTGTGTTAAATTTTGTACAATTTACATGTCCCAAGGGATCCACTCAAATTTTTGTGTTAATCTAATAAATATGTTAGAAAGTGATACAAATATTATGTAAAAAATGAACACAAGAAGCATAAAACTTTGACATAACATAAAAACAAATTTTATATTAAATTGACACATTCATAATGTTATATTTAACTGAAAATAGATGCTATTTTTTAGTTACAATTTTAGTTTAAATGATATCTCTGGGATATTTAACATGTGCAATATATAGATTTAACAAATATTTACTGTTACAAAGAGGAAATAATAGAAAAATGTCTGTACCTTTTTACATATAAAATATACTGTAACTAGTACTTGTACTGAACATATTTCTTCAATAAAATTAACATTTATAATAATTTATTAAATCTACACACACATTTTATTCATTTAATATTAGAATTTATGTTTCAAAACTCCATTATATGTTTACTTATCTATAAATTTTGTTATTTTAACAGTGGGAAATGTTAATTTAACACAAATTATTCAAATAACCCAATCATATTATGTTAAATTAAAAAAACTCGGATAATTCAACACAAACTTTTAACAAGGATTTGAGTGGATCGTTTCTAACACAAACACAAAATGCTGTTTTTTGCTGTTTAAAATTAAATACAATGTAATAGAATTACTCCAACGAATGAAATTCAAATAATCAAATTGCCAAAAAGGCAGGATCTTGTTGTTACTATATCATATATTTATATGTTTATTGTAGACTAACAATTGCTTACATGCAGACGTTTCGATCATCGTTTTTTACGTCAGGTCCCCTTCAGTGTAATAAAATTTACGCTACTATTTTATATTACAAAATCTTCGTAAATTCGTGATCATATCGAGATTCCTATATTTTGAACATTAATTATCATAAATGAATTTATCCATAATGCCCTGCGGTGAATATTAAGTGTATGTCAGTGTAGTATTAAACATGAAATATCGAATACAACAACTGAACGTCCCTGAACTTCTAACCTCTTGTTATATATGCTATGAATTGAATTTTTTATTTATTGCTCCATCAGAAGTAGAAATATATAAATCTTACTGTCTTAGATGGTTCACTCAATTTAAATATTAAGAATTCACAGAGATAAAAATCCCTCTTAATCGATTGTTAACAGTAATGACAACACATATATACACAATATCTTGAAAAGATCAAACTTGTTTTTAATGATAGTTGATTTGTAGAAATCTCTTTCATTCTTAGAGACAGATGTTGCCGTTTCGAGTTGTAAAAGTCGTACAAGTTTACATTACGTTCTGATTTTAAAGATTGATGTTTCTTCTATAAACTCGCAAATTATGTAAAAATCTCTCCCCTCCAAAATAATCCGACATAGTAAAGGTAATCGGAAAATCTGAAGAAATTTTTACAAATTAGGGACTTATGTAAAAAATATACAAAATTCTTTGCACGCCTTTAAATATGAATGTCATAAGTTTATATTGTTAGAAAGGCACATATATTTTCATTATGCCATTTATAACAATTTAATTTAAATTAAGTGTTTATTTATCTAGCAACTTTGAAAAGAAAAAAATGATAATTTTAATTGAGACTATTAGAATCTCTGGCTATAAACGACTACGCGGTTTTATTTTAATAAGAAAAAAACATATACTTCAGAAATGAATAAATTTAAATGAATAAAAACTGCAAAAATTTGTAATTTTTATTTACAATTCTAACTTTAGACTCATAATTAATAATTTTAAAACTTTTAAATATCAACTTGTACGTATTTAAAAAAAAAACTTATAAAAATCTGTAAACTTTCAAGAACGGTCACTTCTATTGTCAATATTCGGAATTTCTATTCTTGACTGCAGAATCTTTAGCCTGCTTGAAAACCGGAATATACAAAAAATGTTACGAGTTTCAGGTAAACCGCGGAATTCTTTTCAGCACGAAAACCGTACAAGGCATTCATTCTGTCCTGCGAGAATTCTACTCTGCGAATCTCACTTTTCCGACCTGACTTCCTCGCAACTCCGACCATCTTTATTCAATATTCGGTGACCAACAAGGATAAATGATACTCGAGGCAATAAAGTTTGAGAATTTTGGAAGGCAACTCGCCTTGTTGCCAAATTCTATCGACTCGAGTAGAGATCCGCAAGAAAAGAAAATAATTATTATTTTATATAATAAAATAGTTTTATTTATATTTTATAATTTATAGTTTTATATATAATTAGTTATATATAATTTATGGTATTTATTTCTTTATATATTTTTTATAATATATATTATATATTTTATTTATATTTTATATTTTATATAATAAAAAACGTGATTAAAATGGATTGAAATTTTTTTCTATCCGAATGTGTATTTTGAATAGCGAATACTTTCTTTGGATTTAATTGGATTCAATTGGATTCAATTAGATTCAATTGGATGCAATTGGATTGTAAAACTGCATTTTCTATTCCAAATTATGAATTGAACAATATTCACAATGCACAGAAAAAGCTAATATTATTTTTAGATTGAAAAGCATAGAGATATGCTCCGTGCAATTCTCATAAATGAATAAAAATGCATTCAGGATTGAAAAGCATTCATTTTAACATTCGTGAATCAATATTTCTGAAAATCTGAATCCATTTCAATTCATTTCATTCTCGTTTGCTGGGTGATTATACTGTATATATGAGTTCTTTACCTCTCATGGCGTCTGCGTAGTAACGTCTGATGCCATGTTGCACGATTGAACGTGTTGAGGCCACGCCTTTTCTCTCTCGGTTAGAAGAAGATCAACAGCGAGTGCGGTATAAATATGGCGTGCTTCAAAGTCTACTCTACGTGAAAATATCCAAATGCCAAAGCGTCATACAAGCATTTAACATATCCAGTGTGCATCCCATTAGAAATATCGTAATAATGGGTTTATTTATAATGAATGGATTTATCGCTTGAAATTCTCAAAAAATTTTGCATTTAAAACAAGATGTACACACACACACACACACACACACACACACACACACACGCTCGCTCGCACTCACGCAGCTCGCACGCACGCACGCACGCACGCCCTCACTCACGCACGCACGCACGCGTGTTCAAAATGGTGAATCACAAAGCTGCTGTGGCACGCGACATCGGTGTACCAGAGTCCACCCTCAGAGGATGGTGTAAGACGGAAGACAAAATAATGTCGTAAGTCAACATCATAGAAGCTTCGACAATACCACTGTCAGGAATAGATTTAGCAAGTATACTGGACGCAGTAGCGATATCCCTTTGCAATTCGCATTTTTCCTCATCTCTCTTTTACAAAAGTACAATTATATTTTTCTTCCAATCTTGGGGATTGCATATAAGCATAATAGATACTGTTTTGTTGCATATTGATTATAATTGTATTCTATATTTTAATTACTTTGTATTCCATATTTTAATTATTTTGAGGCAACATCACAATATAATATTGATTCAAGAGTAATTAGAGATTTTTGATGAACGTTGTCTCACTAATTTAAATTTAGAATATGTATAATCACTGTATACAACAAAAACAGTGTCAATCAGTCTAGTAAAGTATTATTTATATTAATAACAGCGTGAACACTTACTCATCTTTTAAAATTGAAGTGCAGTATAAAACTATTCAAATAATAGTGAAAAATAAGATATATATTTACAGTCACCGATATTATACTACAGGGCTCGGTAAAACTTGCACTTCTCGGCCAATTTTCGAGAGGCTCTCGCCTCCCGCTATTCTTCTCACTGCTCGCCCCGTATGTAGTCCAAATGCCACTCGACGTTTAGGAGCTATCGTTCAAAGACATGAGGTGCACGGGACGTTCGCTATTAGCACTCACGCTGTAAACTTCATTCTATCTTTTTTTCGCTCATTATTTAATTAACACAGAATGAAGCAACGGTTAAGCGCTCAAAACAAATACATGCAATGAATTTTCAATAGTTTTCCACGTCACCCTTGAGGTACTATTTTTGACGCGTTTTTTTTTAAGTGGTATCCCCAATAGGCCTAGTCCACTGATAAAAATGATGATTTGTACGGTACCAAGTAAGCGAGCCACATAAAACGAGGTAAAAAATCATCGCTCAAGGTAGAACGTCTCTCAGAGAAGAGAATAATGTTGATAGCGATACTACTAACGAAGGACGTCCACCATGGTTCGTTCTATCTTATGTTTCATCGATGTCCGAGAAATTTTTTTCTATTATGAAGAACATTAAGAAGAGATTGACAGCAATGGAATTTTTTATCTTAATAATATATAACTTATGATTTCGCACGATAATTTGATTAAAAATATTCTTAAAAATATAATAAAGATTACTTTTCTAAAGATTAAAAAATACAACCAAACTTTATGGATTTTTATATTTAATTACATTTTTTTTACATTTGAGTTTTGTACAAAGATAAAACTAATTTTTACAAACTATAATAAAAGATAAGACTAATTTTTACAAAAATTAAAAGATCAGAACTAAAATATGTACACTAATCATAATCAATTATCATTAAAATACAAGAAATGTTTTTTGTTATTTTGTCGTAATTTCAATTATTAACATGATAAGGATACTTAATAATATAAAAGAGGATCGTAAAAAATATACGCCGAGAGACGAGAAACGTTGTTACAATAAATCTTTTTCTACTTCCCACAACACAAATTTGTATCTACAAGTATCAAACGAAGTACGCTGCCGTATCCGGAATTATACATGGCGGGGATGTGTACAATTCACCAGTGATGACATCGAGTATCAGCCACTAGCCAAAGCTTTCATTATGGTTAAGTAAACAAATCTGGACAGGAATGATTTGAGATTTTCTTTTTTGTATATTTCCTTTTTCAATGACATCGTCGCGCGCAATTCAAATAATTTTTTTATATAAACAATTAATAAATGATGACATTAATTTGAAATATTTGATAGATTTCATAATTCTTATTCAGAAATAATAAATTCCTAAACGTAAACCTAAGTGTAACACTATCTTAAGAGGTAGAAAAAAATAGGGATAAAGGACTTTCATGAGCATCGCTATGAGCGTTCGCTATGCGATTTGTCAAACATATTTTCAAAAACACAAAAAAAAATGAAAGTTCTAAATATTTAAACACAGTCGGTCCACAACCTTGCTTTAAGAAACCTTAAGGCATAAGTCGAAAGAGATTAAGTGACAATAATTTCTGTCTTTAAACTGTTTTCGCGCAGTCTTTAGGCTTTAACCGTTAGACTTAAGCGAATTGAACAAAATTCTTACTAAGAGCCTAAGAGCATAAGTTCTGTGGGCATAAGGCTGATATAGCGTTACAGCCTTTTAAAGCAAGATTATGGACAAGGCAATACTGAAAAACTTAAAATTAATTACAATGTAATCTAACCTAGATGATAATTACTAAACACTTTGGTGAAACGGTTTCACTTATATGTTCAATTTATATATATATATATATATATATATATATATATATAAGAACAAAAATTTGATAGCTATTACTAAATTGTTTAACCAAGTTTTGGAAATTGATCATAAAGCTAGTTGATTATTACTAAATCGTATGATAAATATAACCAAACGAATTGATAAATAAAGTACAGCTAAATTACACAGTAATAAGTACTGAATAGTATGGCAAATATTACTAAATTAATCTATTATAAAAAATTGTAATATTTATTTGATTTAATGAATATTATCAAATCATGTTTGGTCATAATTACTGTACGATTCAACAACAATTATTAAAGTTATTGTTAACAATTTGATAACTACACTCGGAAAAAGACTATTGGCAGTTATACAGATGACATTTATCTCATTTGTCTTCTATATAATTATATCTGAGCTTCGGTCATATAGACTTGATTATACAGAAAGCTTGACTAAATTTTATACGCTAGAAACGACCGGCAGTCCTGACTATGTTTAGGCGCTTAGTTGCACCAAATAATCTATTATAAAATTAATCAGTAAATCTTTTTTCATTTTGACAATAATTACATATTTACAAATAATTACAGACAACTAAATATTCATTAATATGAATGAATAATTTGGTTTTAAGTATCAAATTGGAACAACTAAACGATAATTTTACTTTTCTAAATACATAGTAATAATTATTATCAATCAGTTTATTATTATTATGTTTGGTAATACTAAATATTGCGCCAATCAACAAAATTTAATAACTATTACCAGACTTTTATCTCAATGTATCTAACGCGTAATAAATCAATTATTATATACATTATTTATATACATTATATATATATATTTATAAATATATATATTACAAATATGTATTAGATATATAATTGTTACATCTAGCTCATACCGTTCGTTTTTTGGGAGTTCCTTTTTTGAATCCAATCTTGTATCCTTGCCAAAATACGTTGTATGTAACCCACTTGTTTCATTGTACTTACAGGCGAACCATAATGGTGCAACCACTCCAATAATTTGGTGCAATACTCCACCGTTTCATTGCATCCTGGTGGCACCATGGTGTCGGGATTTTTTCTCGCCGTTTCGTTATCCATATCGTCATCAATGTTGTTGTTATTTACAGCGTCAAATGTTCGACGCTTCTTTAACGCTATTTGAGGAAGGTGGTGTATATCGATGGCGAAGATCATCTATTATACTGGAGAGACTTTTACGTTTCTTTACGTTTCTAATTGGTTTTGATTGAGGTATGACTGGATCACTGCTGCTAGTCGATGGTATGGTGATTTCATAGTTCTGAGAGACACTCCCGAACGATTTTTCTATATTCGGTAATTGATCGTTCTGTATTCTCATTGATGGTTTCGGGACGTCCATGATTGACGCGATTCCTGAAGCACTATGTTTCCTTTTATTCCTATTAAGTAGCGTGTTATTAGTTTGTTGTTGCAGCTGTTGTTGGTGCTGTTTCAACATATTCGTCGTAAACGACATATCAACCACTGTATTAGCCACCATATTAGCCATCGATGTTGACATATTATTAGCCATCGTGATGCCGGCAGAATTATTCTCGTATTTTAGCCTCTTGTAAGCCGGACCGGCTTTGAACTCCTCAGCTCTTTCAGTCACTCCGGAAGTCGATGGTAATCCCAACATCGTGGCTTGGGTCGTTAGTGTTGATCTCGATGAAGAATCACCCACTGCACGATTATTACTGTTATCAGAACTTGAGGTCAGAACGTGCTCGAAACCTGCTAAGGATGTTCCCGGCAGTGTCGCTGCCGAAGTTTTTAAATTATTAGCTTGCGACAATATCTTATCTTTCGCTTTACACCACCCTCTAAACGTTGACTCCGGTACGCCGATGTCGCGTGCCACCGCAGCTTTCGATTCACCGTTGTGAACCCTATTGATCGCGTCTATTTTTTCTTTGGGCGTCAGAGCGACCCTCCACGGTCGCTTACTCGCCTGTCGGGATTCATTCCGCGGCATCGCGGCACCTCTCGTACTTGTACTCGGCCCAGGATCGCTGACGATTAAATTGTTACGCCCGTATCTGGCAGGTACCATGTAACGTGTCGGTCTACGATCTCTTCCCGAATCTAGGGAGAGATCCATAGCGGATTCCTGTTGTTGATCCAGTTTGATTTTCATAGTATCAACACTTAACACTATGTTCGTTAGGCACACACGGAAAATCGCGCACCGGCTCCAAGAGTTCAAAATCAGTTTTCAGTTTTCACCACAATGTTTCTCGTCCTTGTTCAACGATACGACTTTTTTTTGTCCAAGTTCACGAAGAACGTAGACCGCGCGAATCGCGAATTGCGATTAATACTACCGTGAGATGCGGCGTTTGTTTCGCGTTGCGTCTGTCTTTTCGTTCTCTCGTGGATATTACGTTTTGGACGAAAGTGATCAACGCGATGCTCGCGAGCGCGAATAACACTCCGAAAGACGCGCGTTCGTTTCGCGTAGCGTCTGGTTTTTCGTTCTACGATACGAGATGATCACAAAACTCTAAACTCTCTAAAAAGACTCTCTAAAGGCTCTCTAAAGGCTCACCGGATACTTCGTACTACCGTGTCACGCGAATACTTGTGTCGAGCGCGACGAATACGATATAATTGCGTTGCCGTCGCGGAGGTCGACTTCGAATGGTCAGTCGGACTGCCCCACCACCTGCGCGGTACCCGTCAGGATGTATTATTTTGCGCGCATCTTCTCCCTCTATATCTTCTTTCGTAACGTCGGCGACGATGGTTCATCCCTCCACGCCTACTCTATCATCCTCAGCGAATAGTCCGCGATACTTCCTTCCAGCTTTCTGTGCCCTTCTTCGCGCGTCTCTTTTCTACTTCTCCGTCCAATTTGACCAATCGACAACGATGTCACGAGTATCGAGAGGTAGGACGTTCGGTTTTCGACGAATGAAAGTATCCCTGAGTGAATTTACCCTACCCCATAGACCTAGAAAGTGTGGGGTCTATCATGTGTTATCATACGTGGTGGTGGAAAAATTCCAAGAGTGGAAAAGAAAGGATTCTTGGAGAAAAATTTTTGAAAAGATTTTTTCCGACTCGTCTCTACATTGTATCCCTTTTAGTCATTAACAATATTCATTAATCGTTTAAGCAGAAAATAATTCACCCTCTGACACCGGATATATCCCCGATCACATTTACATAATATTTAGATGGATCAATCGAATGTCAAATCGAAATAATATTTTTTCAAGTCTGTCGAAGCGGTTTCGCGAATCACATGTTGTACAAAGAAAGAACAAGAAATGCGTATCCATCCAGTACGAAACGAACCGCTCTTGTGCTTCTACATAATAAGAAAATTCCGTAGTATTTATAACATTTAGCGAGGTTTCCCAGCATTTCCTTTTGTGCGAAATATGAAAGCTCGAGAAAGAGAGAGAGGGAGAGAGAGAGAGAGAGAGAGAGAGAGAGAGAGAGAGAGAGAGAGAGAGAGAGAGAGAGAGGATGTCGGATGCAGCAAAACCTTAAACCCTTCCCGCCACTTCCGCCGGCAATCGCCAAGGGAGAGCCGGATTTACGAGCGCGCGGCCTAAAATCCGGATACCTACGGTATCAAGCATTCGACGCGGAGACCGGAGTTACAACGGAGTGCGGCATGGCAAGAGAAGAGACGATGCGAAGTGGCAGAGACGTGGCAAAGGGAGACGAAGCGGGATGAAGCGAGACGAAGCGAGACGAGGCAAGGCATGGCATGGCATGGCGATGCATGGCGTGACGTGGCGAGGAGAGGAGAGACGCGGTAAGCAGACTCGATCTCACGATAATTCGCGGGTAAATTTATCGCGAGTAACCGTCGCGCTCGCACGAACGTTAATGAGCGACAAGTGTGTACCTGTACACGCCCCGATATCCCGCGGTCTCGTCGGCGATACACGCGCGAGGATCGACCGCATCTCGTCACGTATACCGACTCGTTTTTCACCGCGCGACCGTAACGCAGAGAAAGACAGCGACAGCGAAAGAAAGAGAAAGAGAGAGAAAGAGAGAGGCGTCCTACTCTCGATAATTATCGCTGTCCCCGCGCACGTTTAGGATTTCAGAGCTCCAACTTTGCTAAAATCTCGGATGAAAGCGTATCGCGATGATGACAAGCATGAGCACGGCTGCGTACGTCTTTTTCAGCTATGCTTGAGATATATAATATATATTGTTCTTGTTACTATTATAACGATGATATTTTATTAACGATAATGTTTAGGAATAAACTTTCTTTGTTTTAAAATAATGTGTACGTTAATATTTTAAATGTTCTTGATAAAAATAAAACACAAATAAGACAAATTTTTTTCTCTATTAAGAATGATAGCTTTATTAATGCGAGCGTGTATGCGTGTATGCGCGTGCGTGTGCATATACACACGGCCACGCCAGGCCTTGGCTATTTGCGCGACATGTGTGCCGTCGCGTCGCGTCGCGTTGCGTCGCGACCTGAGTTAACGGTCACTCGCTAGCGTTCCTTCGAGGCAACGGTGCGCTGCCGCTGCCGCCGGCCACACGATAATATCGATAAACGACTCTCCTGCTCTTTTGCCCTGGCCATGGCGTCTCATCGTCGCCCACGGCCGATGCCTCGTTCACTTCGTTCTGTTCTGTTCTGTTCGGTTTCTGCCAAAAATTCATTGCATTCGATTTAATGCATAGATACGTGTATCTATTAATATACAAACTGTCTCGCAAATGATAATGCCATATAATAAAGCTAACAAGTCTACACGCGAAGCAACTGATTTTACACGTAAAATGGGAACGAAACTCTTTTTTTTATTTAAAACTATTTTTTATTAAAAATAAAAAATAAAAAAATTTACATAAAGAATGCTTTATTTCGTTAATTCAAATTTAAATAAACTTAAATTATATATTTCAGCTTATTAAACTCGTTTCAACTTCTACGAGAAATATACACTCAAGAATTTCATATTCTTTTTATTTAAGAATTTTATTAAAAAAATTAAACATTAATCTATGTACATATATACAAGGCGACCCATCTAACTCGAGCATCTGAAACATCTCGCATGGTTTTTATGATAGGAAACAATTTTTCAGATGAAAGTGGAACTATTTCAAGGGAAACGTATTTTGATCATATTGTACTCGTATTTCTTCTAAGGGATGGTGTCAAAAAGATATGAAGGTCACCTCTATTTTTTTTTAATGAAATTGTATGATTCTTTTTACACAATATGATTCCTCTAATTATTCTGCATATAAAAGTATTAAGGTAATGACACCAAAAAATCAATTTATGAGATATTTTATATTTTATTGTGGCATATGTTGACATAAAATATTATTATAAATAACTCGTAAACTATTAATTTTTTGATAATCGTACCTTAAGACTTTTACATGAATTGAATAATGAGATGAATCAATTGGTGAAAAGAAAACACAGAATCACTTACTTAAAAAATTATACATTTTGCATACATATTTTTTTTAAGCAACTAAGTGTTTTCTTTCCACCAATTGATTCATTTCATTATTCTTCATAAAAGTATTAAGATACGATTATTAAAAAATTAATAGTGTACGAGTTATTTAACATTTTATGTTAATATATGCTCGAACAAGGTATAAAAAATGTCGTAAACTATTGATTTCTTCATATCACATATTTACTTTAGTACATTAAACTAACAGATGAAGAAAAAATACAGAGTATGCTATTTTAAATTTCATATTGAAATATTTCCAAAAGTACAAAGGATGCCGAGAAATGTCAGATACAAGTAAAATGGTTTCAAAAGCAACGTATTTTGAACACGTTTTTTTCTAGATGGGAACGCCGAAGAGATAAAAGGTCACTTCCTTTTTTAAAATAAAATTATATGAATGAATACTGAAGAGGGTTGTGGTGGAACGAACGCTGCTGGGGCGGAGTCGCGGACCACGCCGAAGATCGTCTCGTTTTCTCTTTCGCCCGCATTGTTTCATAATCTTCCTCGTATGGCCTGCAGCTGTCCCCCACATCTCCCCACATCTCCCTTTATCCATCGGTTTTCCGTTTCTCTTTTCCATTTTCGGTGCCGATCTTTCTTTTTCTCCGTCGCTCTCTCTATGTAGCGGATTCTCTCTTCGCATCGCGCTCCCACAGCATGTTCTTCGCCACCCTACACACCCTACGAGGTGGAAAAGAGGTAGGAAGAAGAAGGAAGAACGGCAATTGAAGGCGAGATGGAGAGAGAGAGAGAGAGAGAGAGAGAGAGAGAGAGAGAGAGAGAGAGAGAGAGAGAAAGGAGAGTGAGGGACTCTGCCATCTTATGTACTAGATATTAGGACGAAGGTATAGGGAGGGAAGCGAGAGAGAGGCCGACGGCTTTTGCGAGAGAGCGAGAGAAAAGACAACCTACCCTGGTGTATATAAATATACATAGTTCCGTATAGTTCCCGGAGAATTAAAGAATCGACTTCTCATCTGATGCCGAAAGCATTCCTTTCGCTAATCGACCGACGCTCCCGTAAAATACTCGTCGAATCACCATACCAATTGTTTTCTCTTTCTCTCTCTCTTTCTCTCTTTTTTCTTGTCAAGTAACGATCGTTTCACATGGTAACAAAAATATTCTCCTGACAAAGTATGATATTTAACCAAGTAATGTAGTATCAAATGGAACTAGTACGAGCTTGGAAGATAAGTATCGCGAGTTATTGACAATATCAAAGGCCGTTAAAAAATTACGTTTCACTCTTTTCCTTTTTTTTTTCTTTTTGATTTTATTGTTTGATATTTCTGTACACACGTATACGTATCGCACGTGAAGATTTATGATCCCATGTTATATATTAAGAAGATGTCATTCTATCCAATCCTAATATTAAATGTTTAATAGCCACGTTCTATTTGTATTTCTCTTACTAATGCATTTTTCTTTCGGTAAGAACATTGTTGAATTTCAAGAGTAGAATATCCAGATTCTTCTTTCTATAAGTTTCTATTTTTTAAAATAAATTATGGTTATCAGATGTGTTTTTAATTCCGTTTCCCGGATCCGTCAAATACTGAAGTCGTTACGGAAAGCCCTTTTCGCTGTATATATATAAAGTATATTCTCCATGAAGGTTTCTTTTTTTCAACGTTGTTATAAATGTCGTGTTCTTTTCCTCTTTTTTTGCATGTTTACTATCGACCATCAGATTCGTGATTTCATTCTGATCAAAATGTCTTATACATCTGTATTTAAATATTCAACTGACAAAGAGAATTGCATATATACAGAGTAAAAAAATTTGTGTTAAATTTTGTACAATTTACATGTCCCAAGGGATCCACTCAAATTTTTGTGTTAATCTAATAAATATGTTAGAAAGTGATACAAATATTATGTAAAAAATGAACACAAGAAGCATAAAACTTTGACATAACATAAAAACAAATTTTATATTAAATTGACACATTCATAATGTTATATTTAACTGAAAATAGATGCTATTTTTTAGTTACAATTTTAGTTTAAATGATATCTCTGGGATATTTAACATGTGCAATATATAGATTTAACAAATATTTACTGTTACAAAGAGGAAATAATACAAAAATGTCTGTACCTTTTTACATATAAAATATACTGTAACTAGTACTTGTACTGAACATATTTCTTCAATAAAATTAACATTTATAATAATTTATTAAATCTACACACACATTTTATTCATTTAATATTAGAATTTATGTTTCAAAACTCCATTATATGTTTACTTATCTATAAATTTTGTTATTTTAACAGTGGGAAATGTTAATTTAACACAAATTATTCAAATAACCCAATCATATTATGTTAAATTAAAAAAACTCGGATAATTCAACACAAACTTTTAACAAGGATTTGAGTGGATCGTTTCTAACACAAACACAAAATGCTGTTTTTTGCTGTTTAAAATTAAATACAATGTAATAGAATTACTCCAACGAATGAAATTCAAATAATCAAATTGCCAAAAAGGCAGGATCTTGTTGTTACTATATCATATATTTATATGTTTATTGTAGACTAACAATTGCTTACATGCAGACGTTTCGATCATCGTTTTTTACGTCAGGTCCCCTTCAGTGTAATAAAATTTACGCTACTATTTTATATTACAAAATCTTCGTAAATTCGTGATCATATCGAGATTCCTATATTTTGAACATTAATTATCATAAATGAATTTATCCATAATGCCCTGCGGTGAATATTAAGTGTATGTCAGTGTAGTATTAAACATGAAATATCGAATACAACAACTGAACGTCCCTGAACTTCTAACCTCTTGTTATATATGCTATGAATTGAATTTTTTATTTATTGCTCCATCAGAAGTAGAAATATATAAATCTTACTGTCTTAGATGGTTCACTCAATTTAAATATTAAGAATTCACAGAGATAAAAATCCCTCTTAATCGATTGTTAACAGTAATGACAACACATATATACACAATATCTTGAAAAGATCAAACTTGTTTTTAATGATAGTTGATTTGTAGAAATCTCTTTCATTCTTAGAGACAGATGTTGCCGTTTCGAGATGTAAAAGTCGTACAAGTTTACATTACGTTCTGATTTTAAAGATTGATGTTTCTTCTATAAACTCGCAAATTATGTAAAAATCTCTCCCCTCCAAAATAATCCGACATAGTAAAGGTAATCGGAAAATCTGAAGAAATTTTTACAAATTAGGGACTTATGTAAAAAATATACAAAATTCTTTGCACGCCTTTAAATATGAATGTCATAAGTTTATATTGTTAGAAAGGCACATATATTTTCATTATGCCATTTATAACAATTTAATTTAAATTAAGTGTTTATTTATCTAGCAACTTTGAAAAGAAAAAAATGATAATTTTAATTGAGACTATTAGAATCTCTGGCTATAAACGACTACGCGGTTTTATTTTAATAAGAAAAAAACATATACTTCAGAAATGAATAAATTTAAATGAATAAAAACTGCAAAAATTTGTAATTTTTATTTACAATTCTAACTTTAGACTCATAATTAATAATTTTAAAACTTTTAAATATCAACTTGTACGTATTTAAAAAAAAAACTTATAAAAATCTGTAAACTTTCAAGAACGGTCACTTCTATTGTCAATATTCGGAATTTCTATTCTTGACTGCAGAATCTTTAGCCTGCTTGAAAACCGGAATATACAAAAAATGTTACGAGTTTCAGGTAAACCGCGGAATTCTTTTCAGCACGAAAACCGTACAAGGCATTCATTCTGTCCTGCGAGAATTCTACTCTGCGAATCTCACTTTTCCGACCTGACTTCCTCGCAACTCCGACCATCTTTATTCAATATTCGGTGACCAACAAGGATAAATGATACTCGAGGCAATAAAGTTTGAGAATTTTGGAAGGCAACTCGCCTTGTTGCCAAATTCTATCGACTCGAGTAGAGATCCGCAAGAAAAGAAAATAATTATTATTTTATATAATAAAATAGTTTTATTTATATTTTATAATTTATAGTTTTATATATAATTAGTTATATATAATTTATGGTATTTATTTCTTTATATATTTTTTATAATATATATTATATATTTTATTTATATTTTATATTTTATATAATAAAAAACGTGATTAAAATGGATTGAAATTTTTTTCTATCCGAATGTGTATTTTGAATAGCGAATACTTTCTTTGGATTTAATTGGATTCAATTGGATTCAATTAGATTCAATTGGATGCAATTGGATTGTAAAACTGCATTTTCTATTCCAAATTATGAATTGAACAATATTCACAATGCACAGAAAAAGCTAATATTATTTTTAGATTGAAAAGCATAGAGATATGCTCCGTGCAATTCTCATAAATGAATAAAAATGCATTCAGGATTGAAAAGCATTCATTTTAACATTCGTGAATCAATATTTCTGAAAATCTGAATCCATTTCAATTCATTTCATTCTCGTTTGCTGGGTGATTATACTGTATATATGAGTTCTTTACCTCTCATGGCGTCTGCGTAGTAACGTCTGATGCCATGTTGCACGATTGAACGTGTTGAGGCCACGCCTTTTCTCTCTCGGTTAGAAGAAGATCAACAGCGAGTGCGGTATAAATATGGCGTGCTTCAAAGTCTACTCTACGTGAAAATATCCAAATGCCAAAGCGTCATACAAGCATTTAACATATCCAGTGTGCATCCCATTAGAAATATCGTAATAATGGGTTTATTTATAATGAATGGATTTATCGCTTGAAATTCTCAAAAAATTTTGCATTTAAAACAAGATGTACACACACACACACACACACACACACACACACACACACACGCTCGCTCGCACTCACGCAGCTCGCACGCACGCACGCACGCACGCCCTCACTCACGCACGCACGCACGCGTGTTCAAAATGGTGAATCACAAAGCTGCTGTGGCACGCGACATCGGTGTACCAGAGTCCACCCTCAGAGGATGGTGTAAGACGGAAGACAAAATAATGTCGTAAGTCAACATCATAGAAGCTTCGACAATACCACTGTCAGGAATAGATTTAGCAAGTATACTGGACGCAGTAGCGATATCCCTTTGCAATTCGCATTTTTCCTCATCTCTCTTTTACAAAAGTACAATTATATTTTTCTTCCAATCTTGGGGATTGCATATAAGCATAATAGATACTGTTTTGTTGCATATTGATTATAATTGTATTCTATATTTTAATTACTTTGTATTCCATATTTTAATTATTTTGAGGCAACATCACAATATAATATTGATTCAAGAGTAATTAGAGATTTTTGATGAACGTTGTCTCACTAATTTAAATTTAGAATATGTATAATCACTGTATACAACAAAAACAGTGTCAATCAGTCTAGTAAAGTATTATTTATATTAATAACAGCGCGAACACTTACTCATCTTTTAAAATTGAAGTGCAGTATAAAATCATTCAAATAATAGTGAAAAATAAGATATATATTTACAGTCACCGATATTATACTACAGGGCTCGGTAAAACTTGCACTTCTCGGCCAATTTTCGAGAGGCTCTCGCCTCCCGCTATTCTTCTCACTGCTCGCCCCGTATGTAGTCCAAATGCCACTCGACGTTTAGGAGCTATCGTTCAAAGACATGAGGTGCACGGGACGTTCGCTATTAGCACTCACGCTGTAAACTTCATTCTATCTTTTTTTCGCTCATTATTTAATTAACACAGAATGAAGCAACGGTTAAGCGCTCAAAACAAATACATGCAATGAATTTTCAATAGTTTTCCACGTCACCCTTGAGGTACTATTTTTGACGCGTTTTTTTTTAAGTGGTATCCCCAATAGGCCTAGTCCACTGATAAAAATGATGATTTGTACGGTACCAAGTAAGCGAGCCGCATAAAACGAGGTAAAAAATCATCGCTCAAGGTAGAACGTCTCTCAGAGAAGAGAATAATGTTGATAGCGATACTACTAACGAAGGACGTCCACCATGGTTCGTTCTATCTTATGTTTCATCGATGTCCGAGAAATTTTTTTCTATTATGAAGAACATTAAGAAGAGATTGACAGCAATGGAATTTTTTATCTTAATAATATATAACTTAAGATTTCGCACGATAATTTGATTAAAAATATTCTTAAAAATATAATAAAGATTACTTTTCTAAAGATTAAAAAATACAACCAAACTTTATGGATTTTTATATTTAATTACATTTTTTTTACATTTGAGTTTTGTACAAAGATAAAACTAATTTTTACAAACTATAATAAAAGATAAGACTAATTTTTACAAAAATTAAAAGATCAGAACTAAAATATGTACACTAATCATAATCAATTATCATTAAAATACAAGAAATGTTTTTTGTTATTTTGTCGTAATTTCAATTATTAACATGATAAGGATACTTAATAATATAAAAGAGGATCGTAAAAAATATACGCCGAGAGACGAGAAACGTTGTTACAATAAATCTTTTTCTACTTCCCACAACACAAATTTGTATCTACAAGTATCAAACGAAGTACGCTGCCGTATCCGGAATTATACATGGCGGGGATGTGTACAATTCACCAGTGATGACATCGAGTATCAGCCACTAGCCAAAGCTTTCATTATGGTTAAGTAAACAAATCTGGACAGGAATGATTTGAGATTTTCTTTTTTGTATATTTCCTTTTTCAATGACATCGTCGCGCGCAATTCAAATAATTTTTTTATATAAACAATTAATAAATGATGACATTAATTTGAAATATTTGACAGATTTCATAATTCTTATTCAGAAATAATAAATTCCTAAACGTAAACCTAAGTGTAACACTATCTTAAGAGGTAGAAAAAAATAGGGATAAAGGACTTTCATGAGCATCGCTATGAGCGTTCGCTATGCGATTTGTCAAACATATTTTCAAAAACACAAAAAAAATGAAAGTTCTAAATATTTAAACACAGTCGGTCCACAACCTTGCTTTAAGAAACCTTAAGGCATAAGTCGAAAGAGATTAAGTGACAATAATTTCTGTCTTTAAACTGTTTTTGCGCAGTCTTTAGGCTTTAACCGTTAGACTTAAGCGAATTGAACAAAATTCTTACTAAGAGCCTAAGAGCATAAGTTCTGTGGGCATAAGGCTGATATAGCGTTACAGCCTTTTAAAGCAAGATTATGGACAAGGCAATACTGAAAAACTTAAAATTAATTACAATGTAATCTAACCTAGATGATAATTACTAAACACTTTGGTGAAACGGTTTCACTTATATGTTCAATTTATATATATATATATATATATATATATATATAAGAACAAAAATTTGATAGCTATTACTAAATTGTTTAACCAAGTTTTGGAAATTGATCATAAAGCTAGTTGATTATTACTAAATCGTATGATAAATATAACCAAACGAATTGATAAATAAAGTACAGCTAAATTACACAGTAATAAGTACTGAATAGTATGGCAAATATTACTAAATTAATCTATTATAAAAAATTGTAATATTTATTTGATTTAATGAATATTATCAAATCATGTTTGGTCATAATTACTGTACGATTCAACAACAATTATTAAAGTTATTGTTAACAATTTGATAACTACACTCGGAAAAAGACTATTGGCAGTTATACAGATGACATTTATCTCATTTGTCTTCTATATAATTATATCTGAGCTTCGGTCATATAGACTTGATTATACAGAAAGCTTGACTAAATTTTATACGCTAGAAACGACCGGCAGTCCTGACTATGTTTAGGCGCTTAGTTGCACCAAATAATCTATTATAAAATTAATCAGTAAATCTTTTTTCATTTTGACAATAATTACATATTTACAAATAATTACAGACAACTAAATATTCATTAATATGAATGAATAATTTGGTTTTAAGTATCAAATTGGAACAACTAAACGATAATTTTACTTTTCTAAATACATAGTAATAATTATTATCAATCAGTTTATTATTATTATGTTTGGTAATACTAAATATTGCGCCAATCAACAAAATTTAATAACTATTACCAGACTTTTATCTCAATGTATCTAACGCGTAATAAATCAATTATTATATACATTATTTATATACATTATATATATATATTTATAAATATATATATTACAAATATGTATTAGATATATAATTGTTACATCTAGCTCATACCGTTCGTTTTTTTGGGAGTTCCTTTTTTGAATCCAATCTTGTATCCTTGCCAAAATACGTTGTATGTAACCCACTTGTTTCATTGTACTTACAGGCGAACCATAATGGTGCAACCACTCCATAATAATTTGGTGCAATACTCCACCGTTTCATTGCATCCTGGTGGCACCATGGTGTCGGGATTTTTTCTCGCCGTTTCGTTATCCATATCGTCATCAATGTTGTTGTTATTTACAGCGTCAAATGTTCGACGCTTCTTTAACGCTATTTGAGGAAGGTGGTGTATATCGATGGCGAAGATCATCTATTATACTGGAGAGACTTTTACGTTTCTTTACGTTTCTAATTGGTTTTGATTGAGGTATGACTGGATCACTGCTGCTAGTCGATGGTATGGTGATTTCATAGTTCTGAGAGACACTCCCGAACGATTTTTCTATATTCGGTAATTGATCGTTCTGTATTCTCATTGATGGTTTCGGGACGTCCATGGTTGACGCGATTCCTGAAGCACTATGTTTCCTTTTATTCCTATTAAGTAGCGTGTTATTAGTTTGTTGTTGCAGCTGTTGTTGGTGCTGTTTCAACATATTCGTCGTAAACGACATATCAACCACTGTATTAGCCACCATATTAGCCATCGATGTTGACATATTATTAGCCATCGTGATGCCGGCAGAATTATTCTCGTATTTTAGCCTCTTGTAAGCCGGACCGGCTTTGAACTCCTCAGCTCTTTCAGTCACTCCGGAAGTCGATGGTAATCCCAACATCGTGGCTTGGGTCGTTAGTGTTGATCTCGATGAAGAATCACCCACTGCACGATTATTACTGTTATCAGAACTTGAGGTCAGAACGTGCTCGAAACCTGCTAAGGATGTTCCCGGCAGTGTCGCTGCCGAAGTTTTTAAATTATTAGCTTGCGACAATATCTTATCTTTCGCTTTACACCACCCTCTAAACGTTGACTCCGGTACGCCGATGTCGCGTGCCACCGCAGCTTTCGATTCACCGTTGTGAACCCTATTGATCGCGTCTATTTTTTCTTTGGGCGTCAGAGCGACCCTCCACGGTCGCTTACTCGCCTGTCGGGATTCATTCCGCGGCATCGCGGCACCTCTCGTACTTGTACTCGGCCCAGGATCGCTGACGATTAAATTGTTACGCCCGTATCTGGCAGGTACCATGTAACGTGTCGGTCTACGATCTCTTCCCGAATCTAGGGAGAGATCCATAGCGGATTCCTGTTGTTGATCCAGTTTGATTTTCATAGTATCAACACTTAACACTATGTTCGTTAGGCACACACGGAAAATCGCGCACCGGCTCCAAGAGTTCAAAATCAGTTTTCAGTTTTCACCACAATGTTTCTCGTCCTTGTTCAACGATACGACTTTTTTTTGTCCAAGTTCACGAAGAACGTAGACCGCGCGAATCGCGAATTGCGATTAATACTACCGTGAGATGCGGCGTTTGTTTCGCGTTGCGTCTGTCTTTTCGTTCTCTCGTGGATATTACGTTTTGGACGAAAGTGATCAACGCGATGCTCGCGAGCGCGAATAACACTCCGAAAGACGCGCGTTCGTTTCGCGTAGCGTCTGGTTTTTCGTTCTACGATACGAGATGATCACAAAACTCTAAACTCTCTAAAAAGACTCTCTAAAGGCTCTCTAAAGGCTCACCGGATACTTCGTACTACCGTGTCACGCGAATACTTGTGTCGAGCGCGACGAATACGATATAATTGCGTTGCCGTCGCGGAGGTCGACTTCGAATGGTCAGTCGGACTGCCCCACCACCTGCGCGGTACCCGTCAGGATGTATTATTTTGCGCGCATCTTCTCCCTCTATATCTTCTTTCGTAACGTCGGCGACGATGGTTCATCCCTCCACGCCTACTCTATCATCCTCAGCGAATAGTCCGCGATACTTCCTTCCAGCTTTCTGTGCCCTTCTTCGCGCGTCTCTTTTCTACTTCTCCGTCCAATTTGACCAATCGACAACGATGTCACGAGTATCGAGAGGTAGGACGTTCGGTTTTCGACGAATGAAAGTATCCCTGAGTGAATTTACCCTACCCCATAGACCTAGAAAGTGTGGGGTCTATCATGTGTTATCATACGTGGTGGTGGAAAAATTCCAAGAGTGGAAAAGAAAGGATTCTTGGAGAAAAATTTTTGAAAAGATTTTTTCCGACTCGTCTCTACATTGTATCCCTTTTAGTCATTAACAATATTCATTAATCGTTTAAGCAGAAAATAATTCACCCTCTGACACCGGATATATCCCCGATCACATTTACATAATATTTAGATGGATCAATCGAATGTCAAATCGAAATAATATTTTTTCAAGTCTGTCGAAGCGGTTTCGCGAATCACATGTTGTACAAAGAAAGAACAAGAAATGCGTATCCATCCAGTACGAAACGAACCGCTCTTGTGCTTCTACATAATAAGAAAATTCCGTAGTATTTATAACATTTAGCGAGGTTTCCCAGCATTTCCTTTTGTGCGAAATATGAAAGCTCGAGAAAGAGAGAGAGGGAGAGAGAGAGAGAGAGAGAGAGAGAGAGAGAGAGAGAGAGAGAGAGAGAGAGAGGATGTCGGATGCAGCAAAACCTTAAACCCTTCCCGCCACTTCCGCCGGCAATCGCCAAGGGAGAGCCGGATTTACGAGCGCGCGGCCTAAAATCCGGATACCTACGGTATCAAGCATTCGACGCGGAGACCGGAGTTACAACGGAGTGCGGCATGGCAAGAGAAGAGACGATGCGAAGTGGCAGAGACGTGGCAAAGGGAGACGAAGCGGGATGAAGCGAGACGAAGCGAGACGAGGCAAGGCATGGCATGGCATGGCGATGCATGGCGTGACGTGGCGAGGAGAGGAGAGACGCGGTAAGCAGACTCGATCTCACGATAATTCGCGGGTAAATTTATCGCGAGTAACCGTCGCGCTCGCACGAACGTTAATGAGCGACAAGTGTGTACCTGTACACGCCCCGATATCCCGCGGTCTCGTCGGCGATACACGCGCGAGGATCGACCGCATCTCGTCACGTATACCGACTCGTTTTTCACCGCGCGACCGTAACGCAGAGAAAGACAGCGACAGCGAAAGAAAGAGAAAGAGAGAGAAAGAGAGAGGCGTCCTACTCTCGATAATTATCGCTGTCCCCGCGCACGTTTAGGATTTCAGAGCTCCAACTTTGCTAAAATCTCGGATGAAAGCGTATCGCGATGATGACAAGCATGAGCACGGCTGCGTACGTCTTTTTCAGCTATGCTTGAGATATATAATATATATTGTTCTTGTTACTATTATAACGATGATATTTTATTAACGATAATGTTTAGGAATAAACTTTCTTTGTTTTAAAATAATGTGTACGTTAATATTTTAAATGTTCTTGATAAAAATAAAACACAAATAAGACAAATTTTTTTCTCTATTAAGAATGATAGCTTTATTAATGCGAGCGTGTATGCGTGTATGCGCGTGCGTGTGCATATACACACGGCCACGCCAGGCCTTGGCTATTTGCGCGACATGTGTGCCGTCGCGTCGCGTCGCGTTGCGTCGCGACCTGAGTTAACGGTCACTCGCTAGCGTTCCTTCGAGGCAACGGTGCGCTGCCGCTGCCGCCGGCCACACGATAATATCGATAAACGACTCTCCTGCTCTTTTGCCCTGGCCATGGCGTCTCATCGTCGCCCACGGCCGATGCCTCGTTCACTTCGTTCTGTTCTGTTCTGTTCGGTTTCTGCCAAAAATTCATTGCATTCGATTTAATGCATAGATACGTGTATCTATTAATATACAAACTGTCTCGCAAATGATAATGCCATATAATAAAGCTAACAAGTCTACACGCGAAGCAACTGATTTTACACGTAAAATGGGAACGAAACTCTTTTTTTTATTTAAAACTATTTTTTATTAAAAATAAAAAATAAAAAAATTTACATAAATAATGCTTTATTTCGTTAATTCAATTTTAAATAAACTTAAATTATATATTTCTGCTTATTAAACTCGTTGCAACTTCTACGAGATATATACACTCAAGAATTTCATATTCTTTTTATTTAAGAATTTTATTAAAAAAATTAAACATTAATCTATGTACATATATACAAGGCGACCCATCTAACTCGAGCATCTGAAACATCTCGCATGGTTTTTATGATAGGAAACAATGTTTCAGATGAAAGTGGAACTATTTGAAGGGAAACGTATTTTGATCATGTTGTATTCGTATTTCTTCTTAGTGATGGTGTCAAAAGATATGAATGTCACCTCTATTTTTTTTTAATGAAATTGTATGATTATTTTTACACAATTTAATTCCTCTAATTATTCTGCATATAAAAGTATTAAGGTAATGACAACAAAAAATCAATTTATGAGATATTTTATACTTTATTGTGGCATATGTTGACATTAAATATTAAATAACTCGTAAACTATTAATTTTTTGATAATCGTACCTTAAAACTTTTACATGAATTTAATAATGAGATGAATCAATTGGTGAAAAGAAAACACAGAATCATTTATTTAAAAAATTATACATTTTGCATACATATTTTTTTTAAGCAACTAAGTGTTTTCTTGCCACCAATTAATTCATTTCATTATTCTTCATAAAAGTAATAAGATACGATTATTAAAAAATTAATAGTGTACGAGTTATTTAACATTTTATGTTAATATATGCTGGAACAAGGTATAAAATATGTCGTAAACTATTGATTTCTTCATATCACATACTTACTTTAGTACATGAAACTAACAGATGAAGTAAAAATAAAGAGTATGCTATTTTAAATTTCACATTGAAATATTTCCAAAAGTACAAAGGATGCCGAGAAATGTCAGATACAAGTAAAATGGTTTCAAAAGCAACGTATTTTGAACACGTTTTTTTCTAGATGGGAACGCCGAAGAGATAAAAGGTCACTTCCATTTTTTAAAATAAAATTATATGAATGAATATTGAAGAGGGTTGCGGAATGGAACGAACGCTGCTGGGGCGGAGTCGCGGACCACGCCGAAGGTCGTCTCGTTTTCTCTTTCGCCCGCATTGTTTCATAATCTTCCTCGTATGGCCTGCAGCTGTCCCCCACATCTCCCCACATCTCCCTTTATCCATCGGTTTTCCGTTTCTCTTTTCCATTTTCGGTACCGATCTTTCTTTTTCTCCGTCGCTCTCTCTATGTAGCGGATTCTCTCTTCGCATCGCGCTCCCACAGCATGTTCTTCGCCACCCTACACACCCTACGAGGTGGAAAAGAGGTAGGAAGAAGAAGAAAGAACGGCAATTGAAGACGAGATGGAGAGAGAGAGAGAGAGAGAGAGAGAGAGAGAGAGAGAGAGAGAGAGAAAGGAGTGTGAGGGACTCTGCCATCTTATGTACTAGATATTAAGACGAATGTATAGGGAGGGAAGCGAGAGAGAGGCCGACGGCTTTTGCGAGAGAGCGAGAGAAAAGACAACCTACCCTGGTGTATATAAATACATAGTTCCGTATAGTTCCCGGAGAATTAAAGAATCGACTTCTCATCTGATGCCGAAAGCATCCCTTTCGCTAATCGACCGACGCTCCCGTAAAATGCTCGTCGATCCACCATACCAATTGTCTTCTCTCTCTCTTTCACTCTCTTTCTCTCTTTTTTCTTGTCAAGTAACGATTATTTCACATGGTAACAAAAATATTCTCCTGACAAAGTATAATATTTAACGAAGTAATGTAGTATCAAATGGAACTTGTACGAGCTTGGAAAGAAAGTATCGCGAGTTATTGACAATATCAAAGGCCATCAAAAGATTACGTTTCACTTTTTTTCTTTTTTTTTTTATTGTTTAATTTTTCTGTACGCACGTATACGTATCGCACATGAAGATTTATTATCCCATGTTATATATTAAGAAGAAGTCATTCTATCCAATCCTAATATTAAATCTTGAATAGCCGCGTCCTATTTGTATTTTTCTTACTAATGCATTTTTCTTTCCGTAGAACATTGTTGAATTTCAAGAGTAGAATATCGAAATTCCTCTTTCTATAAGTTTCTATTTTTTTAAATAAATAATGGTTATCAGATGTGTTTTTAATTCCGTTTCCTGGATCCGTCAAATACTGGAGTCGTTATGGAAAGCCCTTTTCGCTGTATATATAAAAGTTCTCCATGAAGTTTTCTTTTTTTCAACGTTGTTATAAATGTCGTGTTCTTTTCCTCCTTTTTTGTGTGTTTACTATCGACCATCAGATTCGTGATTTCATTCTGATCAAAATGTCTTATACATCTGTATTTAAATATTCGATTAACAAAGAAAATTCATGATATTACCACGTTGCTGTCATGATGGAATTAGAATTCCATCTGCCACAGCCCTCTCTCGGCGGAGATGCATAATGTTCGTGAATGAGTAAAAGTAATTCCACGTAAAATGGCGTAGAATGGCTTATTTTGTTATAAACGGAAAAATTAAAATGTAAATATTGTTTTTGACTTAGAAATACGTTTATACCACAGAAAACGATTTTTTCGTGCAATCGCTTATCTTGTCGTAGATAGACATAATTATTTATGTATCCCTGTTCTATTGTAGAGTGTGAAAAATGTCTGCGTAGAAAAATGTAGTGAATGGAATACTTACAAAAAAATAAAAACCAATTTAGAGGCGTTCGATATGGATTGTTAACATATAATAAAGTATATTAACTTTCTGTATCGTCTCATATTAGCGTGTTTCAACTTTTATTTCATCACATTTTTAATTTTATTAAATATTCTCTTATTAGTAATAATACTAGTAACAACACTGTCTTAATGAAGATAAGACTTTAGTATTATATGATAAATATAGATATAATAATTAATTTGAATCGAATAAGTAAATTCAAATTTTGTATAAATTGTTTGCTTATTTTTTATGAATAGTTTAACAAAAATGCCATTACGAATACGTTTACAAATAACGAGTACAAATAATTCTCTAACAGTTTGTTTTAAAAATCATTTTCGGGTATTGGGTATCTCGCCTTAAGGATATTAATTAATTTAATAATAGCAAACTATACATGTATTTATATAATTTTATGTATATATATATATACATATTTATATATATATTTATATATATACTTTTCTATGATATAGTACATGCATATATTTAGTAATAAATAGTAAATTTTGATTTTTATCGACTTAGATAATTTTATGAAAATGCTTTACAATCTTTTACAACAATGTTGTCGTAAATACATGAATTTAATTAAAAATATGTGGGCACAAAGATTCGAGATAAGTCAAACGAGTATGTATTAGCGATAATGATTAAAATTTTTTAAAGAAACAGAAAAATAAGAAATTGTTAAATTTTAAACATATAAAAAATTTTTAAGTATAAAAACAATTCTTTAAAATACAACTTGTCTTGGGATCATCTCGAACGGTTGGTATCCGAGACACTTTTTATCCATACATATAAAAAATTGTAATGACACATGTATTTTATTATTATTAAATATAGGTACTTCTTCATAATCACTATCCACCTAAAAAATCATTCATTTTTAATAAAAGATGATTTTTAGTAATGTGTTAGAACAGTGCTGGGATTTATTTATACATTTCGGTCGACTTTTATCTCTTATTTCACCGATAGGAATTTAGGCTACGCGCGGGTTGGTGAAATCAGACAGAAACTAAATTAAAAATCGCCGAAATCTGCAAGTAAATCCTATCACTGCATTAGAACATATTTTCACACATGCGAATTTAAATATTACTTTAAAGATGCGATAAATATAACTGTAATTAACATCCTACCAAAATTATTACTATTATAAGTGGTCTAGAAAATTTGGAATTCATACCTTCCTATAAAAAGAGTTAGTATTTGACAGATAACTTAACTTTTCTTTGAGGATAAATTTTTATGAATTTTACGTGGAATCAGTATATATTAAATTCCTTTTCCATTATAAAAATTATTCTGTTTTGTATCAGACACTAACAACAAAGTGAAGGTACATTTATTAAATTTCATTAGAATTTTAATAAATTTTATAATCGCAGGTAATATTTAAAAGTAAATACGATTTATTTATTATTGATATTTCATTCCGTCAATACTACAATAACGATTAATTCAATAAAATATGTATTATTATACATACAATATATTTTCAACGCTTTCATATAATCCCGCATTTAATTTATTAATTGTTTAATTATGCTACTATGTAACAATATCATTTCTATTGTATTTTGAATGGCATTTAGAGTTGTATGAATAACTTCTTTGTTAAATATATCAGAATTACTCGTTAATTGGATAAATTTTTCTCGTTATATATACTCGCAAATATATTTTGATCAAACATGTCTTTCTGTTAATTATTGGGGCACTTCGTTTTTTATGTATAATGTATTGTTTTTTCTTGTTGTTCATCGAATATAAACAAGGATAAATGATGCATCATGCGCATCATGCACTCATAATTTATGAGGTACTTACAAAGTAATATATGTAACAGAAATTCAAATTAATTCTATTGGTATAACTTTTAAAATTTCTATACATTTCTTTAAAAATTATGTTGACTATGGAAAGAGAAGACGTTTTTTCATTAGCCATGGTACATATTCCAATTCACTACAAGGAACAATACGACGACATAAAGCAATACAGCATATTCGCATGACTTATGTCGACTGACACAATAACTGGACTACTATAGTGCTCTGAGAAAGTATGCTACCATTATACTTAATGGAAACAGTTTTATTAACCTTTTTGCTCAGAAAGCGGTCCACCGGAATATCACTGATCGGGACCCACCAAAAGTATACATCATAGAGTTTTTGACATTTAAAATTACGTTTTACGCCTAAATAACGTCACCTTGACATGTATAAAAAAAAAGAACTGTTCCTTAAAACAAAATGATTATAATTTCTTTGTAAATCGTGTTTTAATTATTCCCTTCATGCCAGTAACATTATAGACAGTAATATACTACTACTACTAATGTTTAAATATATATCATTTGACAATCACTGTTACACTTGGTTGTATACGGCTGTACGAGATGATTTGGCGTAATTCTTATTATAAGGAACAGAATAAATTACTTCGCGAATGCTAGCTATAGCTAGCGTTCGTCTATACGAATCGCTTTGTGAATGCCGGACATAGCCGGCATTAGGAGCAAAAGGATTAAATTTAAAAGAAATATTTGTAAAGAATATCTAGAACGTTTTATTTTACATACGCATTTATTTTATTATATATATATATACAGGATGGGGCAGTAACTCTATTCACTTAGAATGTTTCGCTATTTTTAGAGATACGAAATAATATATTTATTGAAGTTGTATAGCATCAAGAGAGGTACAATATACTAATAGTTTGTCTATGGGTGCGGGCTTTTCGAAGATTTCAAGATTACTTCCACTTCTTTAAATGGAAATGTATGATTTTTTTTAAACAATGTTTCCTCTAATTATTCTGCATATAAAACTATTAAAGTAGTGGTATCAAAAAACCAATCTCGTTTACGAGATAATTTTTACTTTATGCATATATTACATATATTGACATGAAATATTAAATAACTTATAAATTATTAATATTTTTTGTAATCCTTAATAATTTTATGAACAGAATAATGAGATAAATTAATTGAATGAAAGAAAATAACCAGTTGCTTATTTAAAAAATTGTTCTTTTTACATATATATTTTTTTTAAGCAAATATGTGTTTCTTTCCACCAATTTATTCATATCAATACTCTGTTCATAAAAGTTAAGGTTATAAAAATTTATTATAAAATTATATTAACGATTATAAAAAAACGAATTGTTTATAAGTTATTTTATGTCAACATTATGCCAGAATAAAGTATAAAATGTCTCATAAATTATTGGTTTCTTGATATACTATCTTAGTACTTTTACATGCAGAATACTCAGAGGTATTATATTATATAAAAAAAATTATAGAATTCCATTTAAAAAGCGGAAGTGACCTTAAAATCATCGAAACGCCTCTATCCATAAAAGAATGTTATAGTATACACTCTATACAACTTCAATAAATATATTATTACATATTAAAAGTGGCAGTAAATATTTTAAGTGGACAGAGTTATTGCCCTACTCTGTACATATATATACATATATATATATATATATATACGTTTATTATATACTTTTATATTTTTATTTAAAAGAGGACATACCTCGCAGATAAAATTATATCCAAAGTAGTAATGTCCTAAATCCAATTTCTACTTTTGTCTGCTTTATTTGCAATATAAACTGCAAAATCTAATTTAAATAATTAATAAGCGTTAAATATATACTAACATTATTAACAGTTCGGATACTCGCATAAATTTTATTAAACGGATAAGTAAACTTAAGACATTATTATAAAATATCCCCCGCAGAGGGTGGAATCATCTCGGATGCGATCCGGCATTCCTGGACGAATTTTGATATGATTCCACTACATATTTAGCGAACCCGCGATGCCTGAGCTCTCGTAATCTCTTCTCTTGCACCACTGGAAGAGATCGAGCATCCGAGATTGCACCCGACCTCTTGGACGATGAGTTGGGCCCTCTATAAAAGGTCCCCCTATCTCGTGGTAGAGGTGCGCGGCCACGAGATAAATGGGTGATGGGAGAATCATCCAACAGCGGCCAAGTGGGGAGTGCAAAGACGCTAGTGACTGTGTGAGTATGTTTAACTCTAAACATTAAACAACAATGTATATAGTGTACATAGAGTCACTTGGCTTCTGTCTCATTGCCGGCAAAATTATATAACATGAATAGTTCAAATAAGGATACGATAAGGCGGGAGTTCGGATCCCCGTCATGGTTTCCCGGGGATAGTGTCCGCGCTCCCGGGCGATTGATCCCTTCGGGAATCATGCCAGGAGCAAGTCGTGGGGTTGCCGGCGGGCTTCGCGACCGATATAGTTACCGCTAAGGATAAACAGGCTGATTGGGGGATATGTGAAACACCCTCTGGTTCAACTACTAGGCTAAGTACGCTGAGAGCGGCGAAAACCTGCTGTCGTTTTGGAGAAGTTGCCTGATGCTCTATCTTGTGCAACCTCCAAAGCGGAGAGTGTGCTAATAATTGGCAGTCAGGATACAGTGATGATGAGAAGGACGGTGCTGAAAAGTCTGTAATCGTCTCAAATGTGCGTATTCCGAGAGAGTTGCAGATACGAGTTGTGGACGGTGATATCTATTAAGTCATCTGTTCACCGCTGTTGAGACATCGGATGCCCCGATAATCATCGAGAGTTCGAAAGTGTCCAGCATATCAATGGAATCAATGGCGTCAACCGATGCTGTGGCGCCTAGAGGGGAGAAAAGGGGACGGAAGCCGAAGGGAAGTAACGTTCCTGGTTCTAGATCGCTCTCTAAGATGGGAGCGAATAGAATGGACTATGATGACGACGTTTTGGATAGAGTGGACTTTTTAAAAATCACCAAGAGAGATCATCAGGTTGGGAAGCGTAGGAAGCTACAGGAGTGTCCCTTGGACGATGCTCTGTCCTATAGGCAAAAGGCGGCGGTTGACGAGATTACATACCTGTTCCCACAGATGTCGCCAAAAACTATAATGACGGAGACTCTGAAGGTCCTGGATACGGCGAGTAGTGCTCGGAGGAGAACGACTTCCATGAAGGGGGATCTCCGCCGGTCGATAATCATCGGCGTTGAAGTGGCTAGGCAGACGGTCCAACACCTGGCGGCGAATTCTGCTAGGGCTCAAGAGCCTGCGGAGATTATGAGCAGCAGGTGTTTAGAGTTGGAGCAAGAGATCATGACTTTGAAAAGGCAGATGAAGGTGATTCAAGTGGACAGCCTTAGGGATGAGGTTAGGAACCTGCGTCAAGAACTTCTAACTCGGAGAATGGTGAAGGGAGACAGTCGAAGATAGATTGATGACGTGAATGATCCTGACTTTCTGGAGTCTGGGCCTTTTTGCGAGTTTCATACGACTTGTGAGATAGAGGACATACCTCCGGTTCATTGTCCTCTCCTGAGAGGAATCTCTAGGAGGATTCCGGAGGACTCTGCAGTGCGTAGAAAATTGATGGACAAGAAGGGACGCATTATTGCTTCCTCTGTGGCCAACGAAAACGAGGATCCGAGAGGACAAAAGATAAATTCCGGAGACTGGCTTTCTTCTTCCGGCTCCGATAAGGGCGAAGCCTGGAGGAGTGTTCCGGAAAGAAGAAAGAAAAAGAGGAGAAGAAAGGGATCAGCTCTGAAAAGGGTGTGGTGACGACATGAGCTCCTGTGACGGAGATGTCCGACAGTGGTGATAGTATTGTGTCACAATGAGAAAGGACGTTACATTTGCTGCTCTGACGCGTGATGATTCTCATGGGGCTGCAGACTCCTGATCTAGTGCTCGCTCCCATGTGGGACTCGGGGTTCAGCGTGCGGTCTCCGGCGAACGGGCTTCTCATGCTGGGACGCAGAGGCCGAACTCGGCTGTGGTCCTCATTCGCTGTGAGGAAGGAGGCCCTACGTACGCGGAAGTGATGGGAGAAGCAAGATCTGGAATCTCGCTGGATGAACTTAGTATTACGAATTCTAAGGTTAGGAGGACACAGACCGGTGGTATTCTGCTTGAGATAGGGAGAGAATTCTGGACCTAAGGCGGATTCCTTAGCAGATAAGCTTAGCTCTCTGTTCAAGGACCGAAAGGAGGTGAAAGTGGTGTGCCTGGTCAGGAAGACAGAATTTCGTCTTCTTGATCTGGATGGATCGGTGACTGCTGAGGAAATCAAGGAGGTTGTCGCGGCACGAGGGAAGATGCAGTTGAGTGACATCCATGTAGGCCTATTGAGACCTGGTAGGGACGGCCTCAAACACGGCGTGGTTACAGTGCCCTGTGACATGTGCTGAATTGCTGCAGAGGGACGGTAGTTTGCGTGTAGGATGGTCGCGAGTGCGCATGATACCACTTGTGAGAAGAAGGCTGCAGTGCTACAAGTGCTTTGCGGTGGGTCACACCAGGGTGCTATGGACAAGAGCGCTACAGGAGCGCTGTGGACAGGAGCGGTGGATGCTTTAACTGTAGTAAAGAAGGCCATACTATTGTTGGCTGTAGGACTCCGCCTCACTATCCGGTATGTGCTATTAGAAACCTGCCGGCTGGGCACAGGGCTGGCGGAGAGGGATGCGTTCCTTATAACAGTCCGAAGCGAGTGATAGTGGCTGCTGAGACGAGTGATAACGATAGAAAGGGTGATGAGCAAGGGGAATCAACTGTCCCTGTGTCGGAAGATGTTCCCCCTACGGAGGAGGGGATGGAAGTTGATTTGTCCAATGGCTAGCATTGGACAAATCAATGTGAACCGGTCGCGATCTGCGCAGGACCTGATTGCGCGGGTGTGTGAGGAAGAGAGACTTGGACTCGTGGCAGTTTCGGAGCCGCATTCGACAAATGACGGAAATTGGCTCTTCTCCTTGGATGTTCCGTCGACTGCTGCCTTGGTTTGGCAGTATTCTTATGCGGACGTTCTGTGTGCGCCTTTATTTAGGGGGAAGGGTTTCATTGCGGTTGAGTGGGGAAGGATGATAGTTTTTAGCTATTACTACTCTCCCAACCTGCCGGACGTGGATTTTGAAAAGGAACTGCACGATTTGGGTGTTCGCATCCTGTCGTGCAGTCAAAGACCTTTGTTGATTTTGAGTGATTTCAATGCCAGGTACTCTGCATGGGACTTGGGCGATGCGAACCGGAGAGGCAGAATTTTGTCAGGCTGGGCGAGGGATTTGGACCTGATCTTATTAAACAGTGATTTTGTGCCCACTTGCGTGCACCCGCGTGGGGAGTCATGCGTGGATCATGGGCCTCGTTCTCGACGACTCGCAGAGTTAGCGATTGGCGCGTGTCGAGTCTCTTTCGAATCACCATTACGTCCTTATGAGGGTGCAGGAGAGAATAGTCGGTTCTCTAAGGAGAACTGATGGGAACAAATACTTTCCACGGTGGAATATTGGTAGGGTCAATATGGGCCTATTAAGCGCGGCAGCCAACGTAAAGGCCTCTCCTCCTCATGGGGATGTGGCGGCGGAATCCCTGGCTGATGGGCTGAATGCGGCGTTGACAGAGATCTCGGACGTCTCGATGCTGCGTTTGAGGGCCACCGGTAGACCGTCGGTTTATTGGTGGAATGAGGAGATCGCTGAACTCCGGGTCCGTTGTGTACGGATTCGGAGAAAATTATTAAGACAGCGTAGAAGGTACCATGACTCCGAGATGGTCCGAGGTCTCTGAATTGAAAGAAGGAAGAAAGGCACTCAGGGGGGGCTATTAAGAGGTCGAAGATAAACCTATGGCGGGATCTTCTCGATACTCTTGATAAGGATCCATGGGGCATGTATCGTATAGTGCTCAATAAATTGCGGATGGGTGCGTCTCGACTTATTGAGTCTCTCCCTCCAGGAGTCGTGCGAGAAGTGATCGGGGCGTTATTCCCTCCTGGTGCGGGGGTGGATGGATGTTGCCGCCTCCCCCGTCCAGTGGGATGACGCTATAACTGGCGAGGAGATCAAGACTTTGTTCGCCAGAATGAACATTGGTAGGGCTCCTGATCCTGATGGGATCATCGGTACGTGTGATATCTTGGTCAAGCATTGGATAAGCTGCTTTATGGCGTGTCTCAGGGAGGGGGTGTTTCCATCCAGTTAGAAAAATGGCGCGGTTGGTGCTGCTCAAGAAGCCTGATCGGGCGCCGTCGTCCTACAGGCCAATCTGTCTTCTGAATGAAGCAGGAAAGCTGCTAGAGAGGATTATCTGCAACCGACTGACGCAGTGTCTGGATGAGTCTGGGGGTATCTCGGAATCTCAATTCGGATTCAGATCGCAAAGATCGACGGTAGGTGCCATATGGAAGCTTCGTGCGATGATGGATGATGGGGTGCGGCATGGGGGGGTGATGTTGGCTGTGTCTTTTGACATAGCCAACGCCTTCAACTTCCTCCTGGATGGCCTGTCATCAGAGACGCGCTAGTGGAAAAGGGGATTCCGGGATATCTCCGGCGCATTATGGATAGCTATCTGTCGGACAGATGGCTATCCAGAATGGTCCTACATAGACAGGAACGATAAGTACGCAAAATCCCTATGATGCGCGGAGTTCCTCAGAGTTTGGTCCTGGGACCGATTTTGGAATGTCGGATACGACTCTGTTTTGCGTGTCGGCTTGCCGTTGGGTTGTTCCGTTTTGTGCTACGCGGATGATACTCTTTTGGTAGTGAGAGGGCCGTCCTTACACGAGGCGGTTGTTAGGGCGGAACTGGGGGTGGCTGTTGTAGTCGGGGCGATTAAGCGATTAGGTCTCGAGGTGTCGATAGGCAAAACGGAGGCCATAGCATTCATGCGGGAGGTATGCAAGCATTAGAATAGGAGATGCGAAAGTCGAATTGCGATCTTCGATGAAATACCTGGGATTGATGTTAGACTTAAGTGATCCTTTCGAGAACACTTTCGTCAATTCTTTCCCAGGACTCTGAGGATGGCAGCGGCCATTGGCAAATTAACGGCCAATATTGGTCCTGGGGAGTGCAGGCGTCGAGTATATGCCTGCGTCGTTATGTCTGTCGTTTTATATGAGTCTCCTGTGTGGACGCAAGCGGCAGCGAAGGATCGCACCATTCGACGTGACGCGGCTAGACTGCAAAGACAGTTGGCACTTAGGATTATAAGGGATTATAGAACTATCTCCTATGAGGCGTTACTAATATTCGCGAGACTGATCCCGTTCAATCTGCTTGCTGATCGTCTAAGGCGATCTTATTTGAGGCGGCGAGCTTACATAGAGTGAAATGGATTCATCACTCCCAGGACGATGGCCATATTCGCGATGACGAAACGGAGAGGTCTGTGGTTAAGTGGAATAGGCGGCTCGAAGAGCTTCCCCGAAACGCACCTGGGACTGCTGTTCGGGGGGGCTCTCGTAGGCAGACTGACGAGGTGGATGAGGAAGACTCATGGTGGCCTTACTTTTAGGATGACTCAGGTCATTGTGGGTCACGGATGTTTTGAGGCCTATCTGTACGAGATTAGAAAGGCGGAGACTCCAATTTGCCAGCACTGTGGTGCTGCTATTGATAATGCCGTGCATACCCTCCTTCACTGCCCTTCGTGAGGGGTGGAGAGAAGAAATTTGTTTGTGGCTCTCGGTCTGGATTTAGATCTAGACCGAGAGTATAATTTGGTAATTGGGGCCATCATGTGCTCCTCTGAAGCCTGGACTGCATTCGCAAATTTCTGCGAAACGGTAATGAAAAGAAAGGAAGAGGCGGAGAGGGATCGAGAGAGGAATTGGAGGGAGTCGATGCTTCCTCCTGTGCCTTCTATTCCTTCCCGGGATTCACCTCTTCGTAGCGGAAATATATCTTTGTGAATAACGTGTATATATGTAAATATAGTTTAGTTAATATTAAAGGATGTTCCCGTGCGTGCGGTGGGAGCCATCCCGTTGGCATCGTGGGTGCCTTGAAGAAATACCGGTTGGTGGTTCCGGGGCACTCACATATATGCATGGAGGTAATGCTAGGACAGGGAGGAGTTTTTTAGTCGATAGGCGGCCGTTCCGGTGTATCCTCGAGATCACGGGGCGGTCGAATTCGGCACCCAGTGGAGCGGGCTGCTGGGCATTCCCCCTCCCCCCCCCAACGATGAGTGTCTCTTAGGGATCACCCACGACCACAGAGGGCGCTACGAAGATTTTTCTCCTCCTATGCAAACAAAAAAAAATTATTATAAAATATCAATTATGTTTCATTGTCGCAGATATCAAAGAGCAACCTAACCGTTTAATGATATTTGTTTAATGATATTTCAATATTTTTTACTACATATATACAAAAATTAATCTATTTTTTTATTTCATAATACAGCATATATATTAGTATGTGAACGTAGTAAATAATGAATTAAATTTTAGGTAAATTTAATACATTTTCAAGAATTAAGTTATTTAACTACAATGTTTTAGTTTAATAAACGACATATTGTGAACAAGCAAGACTGACATATAGAAATTATTAAAAAATAAATAACTCGAAACGTTTATAACAATCAACATTACGAATTTAACGTAGTGTTCTTTTTTATGTGTATTTTTAAGATGTTTGTACATATCAACACCAATTACAAAAAAATTTGTCATTTTCAATTCTATATATATTGAGCGTATTTTGCAGAATATTTATTAGCATGATAGTAGCATGATAGTAGCATTATATTTATGATAGGAAACAATTTCAGAAGAAAGTGGAACTATTTCAAGGGAAACGTATTTTAATCATATTGTATTTCTTCTAAGTGATGGTGTCAAAAAGATATGAAGGTCATCTCTATTTTTTTTTAATGAAATTGTATGATTCTTTTTACACAATATGATTCCTCTAATTATTCTGCATATAAAAGTATTAAGATAATGACATCAAAAAATCAATTTATGAGATATTTTATACTTTATTGTGGCATATGTTGACATAAAATATTAAATAACTCGTAAACTATTAATTTTTTGATAATCGTACTTTAAAACTTTTACATGAATTCAATAATGAGATGAATCAATTGGTGAAAAGAAAACACAGAATCACTTATTTAAAAAATTATACATTTTGCATACATATTTTTTTTAAGCAACTATGTTTTCTTTCCACCAATTGATTCATTTCATTATTCTTCATAAAAGTATTAAGATATTATACGATTATTAAAAAATTAATAGTCTACGAGTTATTTAACATTTTATGTTAATATATGCTCGAACAAGGTATAAAAAATGTCGTAAACTATTAATTTCTTCATATCACTTACTTATTTTAGTACATTAAACTAACAGATGAAGAAAAAATACAAAGTATGCTATTTTAAATTTCATATTGAAATATTTCCAAAAGTACAAAGGATGCCGAGAAGTGTCAGATACAGGTAAAATGGTTTCAAAAGCAACGTATTTTGAACACGTTTTTTTCTAGAAGGGAACGCAGAAGAGATAAAAGGTCACTTCCATTTTTTAAAATAAAATTATATGAATGAATGCTGAAGAGGGTTGCGGTGGAACTAATGCTGCTGGGGCGGAGTCGCGAACCACGCCGAAGGTCGTCTCGCTTTCTCTTTCGCCCGCATCGTTTCATAATCTTCCTCGTATGGCCTGCAGCTGTCCCCCACATCTCCCCACATCTCCCTTTATCAATCGATTTTTCCGTTTCTCTTTTCCATTTTCGGTACCGATCTTTCTTTTTCTCCGTCGCTCTCTCTATGTCGCGGATTCTCTCTTCGCATCGCGCTCCCACAGCATGTTCTTCGCCACCCTACACACCCTACGAGGTGGAAAAGAGGTAGGAAGAAGAAGGAAGAACGGCAATTGAAAGCGAGATGGGGAGAGAGAGAGAGAGAGAGAGAGAGAGAGAGAGAGGAGAGTGAGGGACTCTGCCATCTTACCTATTAGATATTAGGGCGAAGGTATTGAGAGGGAAGCGAGAGAGAGGTCGACGGCTTTAGCGAGAGAGCGAGAGAAAAGACAATCTACCCTGGTGTATATAAATACATAGTTCCGTATTTGATTCGATTAACTTTAGTAATTCATTAAATGAATCTTTGTCCATTCGTAAATATTGAATAAATTTCTCAAGATCTATATTTTTCATTTCTTTAATTAGATTGTTGCTTACCCCTTATTTACGTCTTCTTTCTTCTATATATTGGTGGTTACCATGCTTTTCATAAATTTGCCTCCTTTTTTTCTCTCTTTTTTAAAATTTTATATAAGAAATAGGCTTAATTAATTTTTCTCTTTTCATTTCTTTCAGCAGTCGTAATTGTGGAATTCTTTTCCATATATATTCCGTATATATTTTGTGTAACAACAATTTCCTCGTTCTTTCTTGTAATTAATTTTTCCTATTAACAAACATATGTATGCATTAATTGTTAAAATATCTTCAATATTTTGCATATATACTACAATAAATACTTTACCATACTGACGGATCGATGTAATATGCTATCCACTTTTGTCATTGAGTTTATTCCGGTCCATTCAGTTCGGTTCAGTAAATATATTGTATTTCTCATCATGTGAAACTCAGCTACGAAAAAATGTAACGAAATTCGTTTTGATTGGTTAATCCCCACCTTTGTCTTTTTCATTGTTGTTTCGTTCCGCTATTTCTAATTCCTTGTGATTGCATCCTTTAAAGATCATCTAATGAGTTTTGCGACGAATTTTGACAAAGTGAAAAAAGGATGAAATGAGAAAGAAGTTTAAATGCGCTAGGTAACTTACTTACTTCATGAACGCGCATTCCATTTTGGCCAACACTAACAAAGGTGCCGATAGAAAGTAGCGGTATTGTATATACTGTGTTTCTAAATTTTTTTTATTGCCGTATAACAAATCAAACTAATCAAACTATTTATAAATCAAATATCTGGAAAGGATACAGTAGGAATCAAGCGCAGAAGACGTCGCGCAAATAATATAAAATGTGAAACTTCTTTATTTAAACGCGCTTACATGTTTCGGTTCACTTTTGAATACTTCTTCAGAGACAACATAAACTAACATATAAAAACTGTGAATAGAAGTTATCCCGTCTTGGTGAGGTTCCCTTACATCGAGAATTTAAATGTCGGAATTAAAACCAAAAAGAGAGAAAGAAAAAGGAAAAAGAAAAAAAGAAAGTAGGAAATATCGTAAAATAGAATATGGAAAACTAATTTATTGAACAACTTTAAAATTATAATTAATTATCCAACAAATATAAGGAGTCAGTGTCGTTCGTACACACAAAAAATATCATTTTAGTGCTAAGAAAAATAATTACTCAATTTATTTTTCTTCTTCCAAGTAACGGTTAGAAATAAAAATATTTTCTTATTAGTAATTTTAAAATATGCTCGTCACAAGTTTTAGAAAAACTCATTACCATATATTTAAAATAAGAATTTATTTTTTTTTTGAAATATCTTATAAATTTTATCCAAGAAAAGTCATATTTGATTAATTTGAATATTTAATAATATATTGATTTAAGAAAATTTATTAAATCAGAAAAATTCGGTATATTTCATTTTTAAGAAGCATCCCGTATAAGAATTTGCACAATATGCAGTATAAATCTTCTGTATCGAAAGAACAGTAACGTTTTTCTGGCACAATTTCGTCCAAATAGTAGTTCTTAAATGAGAATTTAAAATCTACAAGAAGAGAATTTATATTCTACAAATATACATCAAGACTTTAAATTACGCATAATTCAAGAGAAAGAGAATTATGTGTATTATTTCTATTTCTATAACATATATGTTATTTTATTATTTCTGTATAAAGGTTTTATGATGGTGAAAGGTTTCAAATGCGTGATATATACTTTAATAAACTTTATGTAAATGTGTATATTTGAGATATAAGTAAATTTTTTACTTAACTTTTTTTACTGAAAACCTGAAAAATAAAGCGAAAACGGTTTGAATAAAATTGACAGAGATTTTTTAATTAGATATATTACGTATTATAAATGATATAATTAACATTTCTTATTTCTTTTTCTACACTTTAAGAAAAATATACTTCCTCAAATTTTTAAAATGAAACCTAATTCTAAAGAGTGCGAAATAACACGCTTAAAAATTGACAATTGAACTACTTTTTTAACAATAGCTTAGTTATCACTCTGTAGAATTAAATTTTACTCTAAAGATTTTAGGAGTACTAATTAAAAATTAGGAGATTTTCTATATACATTCTCTCTGTTAAATCAATCACGATTTCTCGTGAATTAAATATTATTTTTACAAATATAATTCACTTAATAAAAGAGAATGTTCTAATTTTTCTATCGGAAATTTGTCTTGCTAAAGAAAGTTATCATACTCAAGAAGAATCTTTTACAATTAGCCGTAATATGAATAAATACATTTACAGAAATAGAAGATCTCTGCGCGTTGAGTACATCATTTTAAAAATTTAATTGGCTCTTTCAAAAATTATATGTGTTTAGAATAGTGGATAAAATTTTTTCTTGTTGAATAAATTGTATTTAAAACTGACATTTAAACAATTGTACGTAATATATTCAGCGTATGTGTATCATTAATTCATGCGTAATTTATAAAATTGTTATTTAGTAATTTTTAATTGCTCTCCACTAATTACTATTTGGATTCACAATCCTCAATCTTTCATGCACAGTGTAACACGAATTGAAAGCTCGTGATAGGGGTATGTCTGTATGATTGCGAAATTTCGATCAGCGTAGACTTTCGTACAACAAATTAATAGTACATCAGTAGTATTCTATTAAATCGTGGAATCTTTCTAAGAAATTTTCTCATCAAAGATTCAAAAGAGAATAATACGTCGCGATCTTCTTAATCAAGATCGTTAATTAAGATATATCAACAATTAAATCGCAAATATATTAAATCATGCATGTACGGGTCATATGTCCTAGTTATGCAAATTGTTAAAATCGACAGTTCGTATTCAAAGCGCATCGTCCATTATCAGCCACAGTGCACGATTCCCTATTGTAGTTGTCTTCGAGTGGAGTTTGGAGCACAATGGGATGTCGAAATAAGAGATTCAGGTAATAAATCATTGTCAAATGTCAATTGAATCTTAAGTCTTTATAATCATACAATTCTTAATGATTATATTTATCCTAAAAGTCATTGTCGGATATGTATAGGATATTAAAAAAAAGGTCAAATGATGTTTCCTTTATGGTCACAAAATTCTTTATACTTGAAAGATATGTCAAAAAAACTAAAGAAATGACAGGCTCTGGTAAAATAATTAATAAATCAATAATATTTTTAAGTCACAATGTCAAGTGATCGCTGGTGGTCAAAAAACGAATAGTTGAGCGGCATATCAGCATCAAAAGAAGCATGTTGAAAGTGAATGAAATCTTTTTCTTCTCGTCCTTTCCGGATTTCTATTCTCACTAAAGTGAATCATATCACAGTTTGAATGGACGAAGAGAGTACAATCGTTCTTGACGAAAGAGTAGAAAATATATTTGCTTGTATAGAGAAAAAAAGTGGAAGATTTAGTTGTATTCCTTTCTTCTTGCCTGTCATTTCGAACCGCATGTTCGGTCTACCTGACTATGTCAATAGTACAAATCTGTAAATACATAAGGCCCCATTGAAATCTGATATTATTACTCTCTTTTAACGTTTTATTTTATATTTTTTCATATTAATATAGATTAACCATGCTGCGAAAAAAGAATTTTCTTCTCTCTGGTAAAAGAAAGCGAGAGGGGGAAAGGGGGCGCCTATGAAGAAAAAAAATTCCATTGCATTCTCTTTTCCTCGCACATTCCGATAACGTTTCCGTGCCGCGCTGTTTACCTATACTACTTGTCTGTAATAAATACCAAAAGCCCAATCTGACAATATGATTTCACATTTATTGTCTGCATGTACATATTTCTTATTCCAACATTCAATATTTGTTTCACATTTTAAAAGTAAAAGACGTTTTTGAAAAAGTCTTACAAATATCTCTTTTAAGTTGTCTTTCGGAATGTCAGTAAGACATGTGTTTACTGGGAAGCCATAAATATACGAATTGTGTGAGTTTATACTTTTGTTATGTCCAAATTCCGGAAATGAGAATTTAGAAAAATTTAGAAAAAGAGAGAATAGAAAGGATGGAGTGTGGAAGGACGTTAGAGCAACACTTTATCTCGGACGCATCTGTGTAGCAGAGGATAGAGCGAATCAAATACACCCAAGTATTTCCGAAACATAGGTCAACGTTCTATTTTGGGTCAAGGAACTTAATTTAATTAATCCTCGAGATAGGACTGTGTGCGAACCTATGCTAGCAAGATATTTATACGAGGGAGTAATAAAAAATATTACGAGCAATTTATTTTAACAAAATGCACATATATATATTTATACACACATGTGTATATATATATATATATATATATATATATATATATACGTATATGTATATATATATATACATATTTATTATAAAAAAAAATTCACTTAGCTTGTTAACAAATTGTTTAATTTTATACTATACTAGGATCTTACATTTCTAAGTTACAAGAGTTTTATCTGGTATTACTTATTATGCTGAAGAAAATTCTAATTCGAAGAAAAGAACTGCGAAGTTTGGACATTTATTTTCTACAAATAAGACTTTTTTATAAAAAATTTCCTTGTACAAATACTTCTTGCACTGACACAACTGTAAACACAACTGTATAAGATATTTAATATGTAATTTTGTATTTATAAAATAAATAAAGAAATTAGGAATGTCAGTGAACATGTAAGCACCAAAAAAAATGTTCTTCTAATTAAAAGTGAAGCAGAATTGTATGATTTAAAAGTGCAAGCAAGTGGTATTTTCACTTTCTTGTATGTATTAAAGCAATTTTATGATAACGTTTAAATAACATTTTTAAATAAAATAAACATAAAAAATTTATGAGTTACTTTTTTAAATTAAATTTATTGTAATAGCAGCATCAGATACAATTATTCAAGGTTTGCCCGCATTACTGTCGGCAGTAAATGAATCCTGTTAAGTGTGAGTAGCATATCTATGTATATTCTAAGCCATGGGGCAAGCAGCGGGGTGAGGGGCCGGGGGGAAAACTGGGCATGAGGGATATTGTGGTGCGGGGGGGCAGCCAATGAGCGAGCTGCTTTGGCCTCCCACCACCTCTCGCGGTTTTCCTCCCCGGCCCCCGTCCCCACGGGCGCATGTGTGTGTGAGCTGGTGACGTCACGGCGTGACGCGTCGCGACGACGACGATCCGGCGACCTTGAGAGCGGGCGAGCGACTGAGGGAGTTCGCGCGTTTTTCTTCCCGCGTGCGCGCTGTCGCTCTCGCTCGTACCAACGGGTTTCTCACTCGCTGTAAATATAATATAATAATGTAATCTTACCTCCCTAAAGATACGGTAAAAATCTCCATATTTGCCGTCGCTCTCGCTCGCACCAACGTTTCGTTCGTCGCGTTCGATCGTTGTTAGTTTAATAGTAATAAAAAGAAGCGGAATAATAATAATAATCTATTATTTTTCTAGTTACGCAGTTTCATGTATGTTTCTTCCCGCGTGTGTTGTCGCTCTCGCTCGCACCAAGTCGTCGCTCTCGCTCGCACCAACGTTTCGTTCGTCGCGTTCGGTCGCTGTTAGTTTAATAATAAAAAAAGATAAACGAAACAATAAATAATATTTTCTCTTCCACAGTTACACCGCGTTCTTAAAGGATACGATAAGAATCTATTTTATGCAGTTTTATAAAAATAGTTTTTGTCTAATACCACATGCATCCTCTGTCGAGCCCTTAAAGATTTTCCGTTATGCAGTTTTGCACAGTTCTGTCACTTTGATAGATACCACAAAGATATGATAAGACATTATTGCATCCTCTTTCAGGATGCGTTCTCTCTCGTATGACGTTGTTTTCACTCTTCATAAGGGTGTCTATTTTTATGCAGTTTTTGCATCCTCGATAGAAACACATCCGTCAACATGTCCGATGGACAATAGTATATAAATGCGTATGGGCGAGACTTTTTTTCGTCATACATATATTTTGGTTTCGGACGTATTAATATTGTGCGAGAGCGCACCGCGCGGAAAGGTTCGAGTGAGAAAACGGCACAAGGTTGATATGATGCACGACAGTAAAGAGAACTCCGTTTCTTTGTAATTTAACAAAAGAATTTTCTTTAATATGCTCAGTTACAACGTCAAAAAATATAATTAATTAAATATTAGATTAACAAAATATCAATTGCGGTCACCTTTTCCAAAATTGTATTTGGAATCGCGGTGATGGAAAATCTCGGCGATTTTCTCGGCACTTCTCGAAAGATTCGTTTTATCGTGATTTCACTAAGCGGTTAGCACGGCGATTTTACGAAGCGGTATAGTAGCGAGACTATGATTCTAAGACCTCGAAGAACTTTTTAGAAGTAAACTTTAAGAACTCTAAGCTGTGTAAGCGGTGTAAATTATCTAAGCAATCTGCGCAATCTGCCCTGAGGACCGGCGAGATCGAAGCATTTATTTCTTTCGGTCCGGGCTTTCTTCTTGGGAAAATCCAATTAAATTTTGCCACAATCGTAATTATCACGTGACATTGGTTGTACAAAATTGATTGGCGCTTTCGATTCTTTACGAGTAAACAGAGTGAAAAAATTTGTGCTAAATTTTGTACAATTTACATGTCCACTCAAATTTTTGTGTTATTCTAATAAATATGTTAGAAAATGATACAAATATTATGTAAAAAATGAACACAAGAAGCATAAAACTTTGACATAATATAAAAACAAATTTTATATTAAATTGACACATATATAATGTTATATTTAATTGAAATTAGATGCTATTTTTTAGATACATTTCTAGTTTAAATGATACCTCTGGGATATTTAACATGTGCAATATATGTTACAAAGAGGAAATAATACAAAATATCTGTACCTTTTTACATATAAAATACACTGTCACTAGTACTGAACATATTTCTTCAATAAAATTAACATTTATAATAATTTATTAAATCTACACACACATTTTATTCATTTAATATTAGAATTTATGTTCTAAAACTACATTATATGTTTACTTATCTATAAATTTTGTTTAATAGTATTTTAACAGTGAAAAATGTTAAATTTTAATTTAACACAAATTATTCAAATAACACAATCATATTAGGTTAAATTAAAAACTCGAATATGTTGAAAATTCAACACTAACTTTTAATAAGGATTTGAGTGGATCGTTCCTAACACAAACACAAAACGTTTTTTGCTGTTTAAAATTAAATACAATGTAATAGGCTCCAACGAATGAAATTCAAATAATCAAATTGCCAAAAAGGCAGGAACTTGTTGTTACTATATCATATTTATATGTTTATTGTAGACTAACAATTGCATACATGCAGACATTTGATCATCGTTTTTTACATCAGGTCCTCTTCAGTGTAATAAAATTAACGCTACTATTTTATATTACAAAATCTTCGTAAATTCGTGATCATATCGAGATTCCTATATATTTTGAACATTAATTATCATAAATGAATTTATCCATAATGCCCTGCGGTGAATATTAAGTGTATGTCAATGTAGTATCGAATACAACAACTGAATGTCCCTGAACTTCTAATCTCTTGTTATATATGCTATGAATTGAATTTTTTATTTATTGCTCCATCAGAAGTAGAAATATATAAATCTTACTGTCTTAGATGATTCACTCAATTTAATATTAAGAATTCACAGAAATAAAAATCCCTCTTAATCGATAGTTAACAGTAATGGCAACACATATATACACAATATCTTGAAAAGATCAAACATGTTTTTAATGATAGAGGTTTTAGTTGATTTGTAGAAATCTCTTTCATTCTTAGAGACAGATGTTGCCGTTTCGAGATGTATAGTAAAAGTCGTACAAGATTACATTACGTTCTGATTTTAAAGATTGATGTTTCTTCTATAAACTCGCAAATTATGTAAAAATCTCTCCCCTCCAAAATAATCCGACATAATAAAGGTAATCGGAAAATCTGAAAAAATTTTTACAAATTAGGGACTTATATAAAAAATATACAAATTCTTTACACGCCTTTAAATATGAATGTCATAAGTTTATATTGTTAGAAAGGCACATATATTTTCATTAAGCCATTTATAACAATTTAATTTAAATTAAGTGTTTATTTATCTAGCAACTTTGAAAAGAAAAAAATGATAATTTCTTGAGACTATTAGAATCTCTGGCTATAAATGACTACGCGGTTTTATTTTAATAAGAAAAAAACATATACTTCAGAAATGAATAAATTTAAATGAATAAAAACTGCAAAAATTTTAATTTTTATTTACAATTCTAACTTTAGACTCATAATTAATAATTTTAAAACTTTTAAATATTAACTTGTACGTTTCTGTAAACTTTCAAGAATGGTCACTTCTATTGTCAATATTCAGAATTTTCTTGACTGCAGAATCTTTAGCCTGCTTGAAAACCGGATTATACAAAAAATGTTACGAGTTTCAGGTAAACCGCGGAATTCTTTTCAGCACGAAAACTGTACAAGGCATTCATTCTGTCCTGCGAGAATTCTACTCTGCGAATCTCACTTTTCCGACCTGACTTCCTTGCAACTCCGACTATCTTTTGTCTTTATTCAATATTCGGTGACCAACGTGGATAAATGATACTCGAGGCAATAATGTTTGAGAATTTTGGAAGGCAACTCGCCTTGTTTCCATGGTTGCCAAATTCTATCGACTCGAGTAGAGATCCGCAAGAAAAGAAAATAATTATTATTTTATATAAAATAGTTTTATTTATATTTTATATTTTATATAATAAAAAACGTGATTAAAATGGATTGAAATTTTTTTCTATCCGAATATATATTTTGAATAGCGAAAACTTTCTTTGGATATAATTGGATTCAATTGGATTCAATTAGATTCAATTGGATGCAATTGGGTTGTAAAACTGCATTTTCTATTCCAAATTATGAATTGAACAATATTCACAATGCACAGAAAAAGCTAATATTATTTTTAGATTGAAAAGCATAGAGATATGCTCCATGCAATTCTTATAAATGAATAAAAATGCATTCAGGATTGAAAAGCATTCATTATAACATTCGTGAATCAATATTTCTGAAAATCTGAATCCATTTCAATTCATTTCATTTTCGTTTGCTGAGTGATTATACTGTATATATGAGTTCTTCACTTTTCTTAGTAAGCGTGTGCGTAGTAACATCTGCCATATTGCATGATTGGATGTGTTGAGACCACGCCTTTTCTCTCTCGGGTAGAAGAAGGTCAACAGCGAGTGCGGTATAAATATGGCGTGCTTCAACGTCTATCCTACGTGAAAATATCTAAATGTCAAAGCATGATACAAGCATTTAACATATCCAGCATCCCTTTATCGCGCACGCACGCACGCACGCACGCACGCACGCACGCACGTATGCACGCACACTGGAATATACTTGCTGGAACCGCCATCCCTTCGCCTTCCTTCATCGCCAATATCTATTACTATAAAATGATAATTGGCATCTGCAAGTGCCACAATCTTTAATGCACAGTGTAACACGGATTGAGAATCTTTCTAAGAAATTTTCTCATCAAAGATTCGAGAGAATAATACGTCGCGATCTTCTTAATCAAGATCGTAATTAAGGTATATCAACAATTAAATCGCAAATGTATCAAATCATGCATGAGATTTTGCTACTAAATAATTTGCTCTGATGCGTCTTCCATTTTTATTGAGAGACATATATTTCTTTAAGTATCTCTCTTATCTACTTCGGAATATCATTGTGATTATTATGTACGGGTCGCGAACATACTTTAAATATTCTATAGACGATGTCTAGCAGGTCATTTCTTTCTTCTATTGAAATGTCATTCTTTTTGTTACATTGTATTATTGACTGAAACTAAAATATTGTTTTATTAATTTGAAGAAATGAAATCTAAAGTAAATGAAAGGCACGAAGGCATATAATCTTGATTTATATATCCAAAGTTTTTTGTTAAATTTAATATTTCTCTAGAAAAGAGCCGGTCACAAAAAGCTGCAAGAGAATATCAGTGGAATCGTGGGTTGTCCATCGAAGGCATTACGAGTCGATGGAGTATGGATAGGGGGAGATACATTCTTGCATAGCGCATATGGTGGGGCAGCCTGAACTCCTATCAACCAATTCGACCACGTGCAGTTCAGCAGTTCTAGAATCATCGTGCTCGAGTATTAGGATGACACGGTAGTGCAGCGGTAGTAAACATCCAGTGAGCCTTGTGAGTTTACAGTAGCGATAAGCTCGTATCGTAAGAGAAAAACCAGACGCTACTCGATAGTTATTCGCGATTCACGATCTCGCGGTCTATTTTCGCAAACTTGGACAAAAAAGCCGTTTTCTTGGATACGGACGAGAAACACGCTGTGACGAAAACTGATCTTGGATTCTTGCGGAGCCGCAATTTTCCATGTCGGAATGTGTGTCGCCATCTTCATTTCGATTTATCTACCTCGATCATATTCCGACTATCACTCTAGCTACACTATTCCTCGACCGATCGACCGAGTTGTTTCATTCATTAAAAAAATTTTTTTTTGCTGTCTGTGAACGCATTTGATATTCCACCACGGAGGAGGAATGAGTACTATTACTCCCCCGACCGGCTGCGACGGCGTACGGATCGTTCCGTTCTCATCTCCGCGTTCGTATCGTTCGTCATCACGTTCTGGAGAGAAACTTTGTGCGTGTGTCTATACCAAACAAACGTATATAATTTGACTTTTTAAACTTATTCTTGATTTTAAATATCAATCGCGAGCCAAATTCTCAGTTAAATAGTGCTCTGAAAATTAATCAACATTGAATCGATGAAAGAAGATAAGCGAACAGCGAACAAAGTTAAGTGTCCAAGTATTATTGTTACTACAAAAAGAACAAGTTGGATCAACAATAAGAATTCGCCGTGGATCTCTCCCGAGATTCGGGGTATCTGCGGTTCTAATCGACCAACATGTAGTCAACATAATACCATTATCCTCAAAGTTACATGGTTCCCGACAGATCTGAGAGCAGCTTGAATTGTTGGAGCCATCAGAGTCAGATAAGTTAATGTTTCTTTTAAAATTAAAATAAGTTCAAAGCTGACAAACTGCACGCATTTTAGGTAATATTTAGGAATTAATATCTCTTTAACTATTGCGAAACTTGTAAAATGGTAGAGGACTTTTCTAATATTATTTTATTTCTGTTCATTTTTATTTGAGTAACTTAGTTTTTCATTATTATTAGTGTTGTCACTACTCGTGCTCTTCTTCTTGCTTGACCATTTTTATAATAATACACAGAGAATTAATATTTCTGCGCAATCTATCCATATTTACATAAAGTTGATGACACATCAATCATTTTACGTAAATCTAGAATTAAACCAAAAGAACGAAAAATAAGATGTAAAATCGGTAGTTACTGCAAATATTTACATCTCACGAGGCACTTTTTACCTCTGTTAAGATAGCCCCCCTACCAGCGATAAATGAATTCTAACATATACCAAAATTATGTGTTAATTAGGTGCTTCATGGAACGACTAAATTAATTCGAAAATATATATTATATAATATGTATTTATATATATTATACAAATATATTCATTTTGTGACACTGGTGTCATCTTGTATGGAAGGCTTGCCAAGTCGATATAATAACGATGACTTTCTTTGTTGGAATAATTCCGTGTTCGATAATTAATGCATTGGTTAGATGCGTACACAGGTAATTCACACTTGGTACGACGTCGAGTAGTTTCTCACAGCCGTTCGAAAGAAAGTGTATTGCGAGCAGCAATGAGACTGGCAAATCTCGCCGGAGATTCAAGTAATTCTTGCGCACTGAATGCTCTCGCGGTATGCGTATACTCAGAACGTAACAAACGGTAGCGTTAATACGCGACGGAGCTTCGGTGTGGTTCGCATTTAATAATTCGAGAAGAAACGTTACGAATGAATAGCAATAAATGATCCGTATTGTTCGGGATCGGGAAGCGAACTGAACGTTTACACGCGGAACATGTGCGCGATCGTCAACTTTTCGAGTGTTGCAAAAGGGGAGTCGCGTGCCATCTGAGACAAATAGCGTGATTAAAGCAGGAGCGAGATATCCGTATGTTTTGAACGGTGACGACTCGGTGTCTATGAGCTGTTTGCTTTCCATCGCCAAGAAGATATTCAAAATAACGATCATTCCGGAACACATTTATATGAATATACATAATAGTTCAACATCTTAACATTCAGTAGTGGCAATTCGTATTTAAAATAAAAATGTATTTAAAAAATAATGTATTTAAAATAAATGGTCTTGTTTCCAATCTTATTAATAACTAAATTAAGGAATTTAGGAATCCGCGTTGTAATCGGTGATTATGATTTATTCAAGAAATAATAAGAAAATTTATCTAGAGAAACTACTTACTTTTTACTTTTTGTCAAATAAAATATGTATATTAACACTATTCTTAAAAATCCACGTGCAATTAATGAAATAATTATTAAAGTTAAATAAGTATTCACGATGATTAAAAAATAGCAAATACACAGAAGATTACGATTTCATATCGACTGCAAGAAGAAAGCTTGAAAGAATTGGAAAGCAGTGATTTCAGATTTTCCAACGTTTGTGCAATACATAATATACTGAAAAAAAAGATACATAAATGTAAATATATTTACTATCAATTTGTGCGATGTGCGCTATTGGATCCCTCTCGATTAAACAACACTCGCGGACACATTTAATCTCATTAACATTACGTTGATTTTTTACATGAAATCTAATGCTATTTGGTATTATAAAAATCATAAGGCTATTTTTATGATATTACACGAATTAAATGAATTTTTAAAGATACATACGTTAGTTAATCTTGCACATTTAATTAGTTAACGACATCAATAAAATGTGTTGCTAATAATTTAAATTCAATTGGTACTTAAAAGAGATAAAACAAATACTAAAGTCTTGTGATATGTACTATTTAATGGAAACTGCTATAAAAACTACTATAATTATTTAAATATAAAAAGTGATGCAGAACTGGTGCCTGATCCACATCTAATGTTTTTACCCTAATTCAGACTCGAATATAGATGAATAATATCTGCGTACATGGAACGTAAACAATTTGTACACATGTACTGATCTTTCAGCTATTTACTCACAAATATTTGGTAATAAGAAAGATCTTAACTTTACTACTGAACTTATCACTTTATTATGAACTTCACTTTTACTTTATTACGTTAATATAGCAAATATGTATTGTATTTGCCTTTCTAAATATTTTAAGAATAAAGATAAAATGTATATGTACAGTCATGGGCAGAAAGGTAGCAATACTTTTTTTTCGACGATTTTTAGAATATCCAAAAATTTTCAGAGTGCGATTCACTATCTATCGATGCGTGTGACGAACGGTTATGACAGTTGGCAACGTCATCCCGAATAGAAGTGTAGGTACAATGTAGATGAAATCAAGAAACGTATCTTGTGCGCCGCGAAAAAATACCAAATTCGACATCATAAGATTAAGATTTAGGGTAAGATTTAGAGTAAGCTTAAAAGAGTAAACCAGTTAGATCGCTCAGCGTCCTCACCCGGGGCATAACAATATATTGTGTTTACGGCCGGTATTCATCGAGTCTTATTTTAAGATCGTCTTAAGTAATGTCTTAAGGTGCTAATGCAGTCTTCTGATTGGTTCGTGATTTCTTAAGACTGTATTTAAGACGATCTTGTAAAGGATGTCTCAAAATGACCTGACATTTTAATGTATTAATAAAACATATTATTTATTTGAAAAGTACACATGTTTTTAGTTTAATATAAAGTACAAACATGGAGGTTATATGTGGAACACAATATCCGATAAATGGCCGCCTCGACTCTGTTTGCAAACATTCATTCTTTTGACAAAATTTTCAATGACATTTTGGCATAATTGCGGACTAATTTCATTAATGGTACGTCTAATTTCTTCCTTCAACTCCGGAATGGTCTGTGGATCATTGGCATACACTTTTCCTTTCAGAAAACCCCAAAGAAAGAAGTCCAATGGCGTCAAATCGCACGATCTTGGTGGTCAATTCACATCGCCGTGGCGCGAAATAACACGACCATGAAACTTCGTCTGCAATAACTGTAGTGGATTTTCACAATTTCTATGCGTTGCTCGATCGTGTAATTCTCCATGACTAAACCTCAATACTTCCTGATGCCAGTTGTTAAAGGTTAGTACGTTACGTTCGCTGCAAAAAGAATGGCGCGCAATTTAAAATGTCAGATCATTTTGAGACACCCTTTATATAAGATCTGACTATGAATACCGGCCATAGTCAGATCTTATATTCAAGAGTCTTGAGTACGGTCTTAAGAAGTCACGAATCAATAAGAAGGCTGCATTAGCGACTTAAAACATTACTTTAGACGGTGTTTAGTCTTAAATAAGACTCGACTATGAATATCGACCTTCATGCCCGCCTGCGCTTCATGCGAAATTTGGAACGTAAGATGCTAATACGGCTCTCTGATTGGTCCATAACATCTCAAGCACTAGTTTAAAATCATCTTGAATCTTGAGCAACATCTATGGATTCCGCCCATACAATCGGAGTTTCTTCCACCATAGTCTCTATTCTTCATAGATGAAGAGAAACAGTAAGAGACCTATCCTTTTTAGCTGAACTTCCTGTACGGTTCATATTTTCTCTTTTTCTCTCTCCTATGTTTAAAGAAAAGGAAGAAAGATAACTGTGCAAAAACTTTATTAAAAAGAATAGACCTAAGGTTCATGTGGATTCACGATACGTTTGCAATGATTAAAAACACGACGATTTTCTTGTAGATTTTTCATTTTCACAAGAAAACGCATCGATTGATATATTTTTAATATATTTCAAAATTTGAGTGGACCGGAGTCTTCTTAACATTTATCGAATATTCAAGTTTGTTCTCCTCACATTCGATTATAAATGGTTTGTTATAGTGCAAAATAATTACAGCGGCTAGTTTCTTGATTCAACCAGAAATCTAGTTATTTACAGAATCAAAGTTGATTGAAGTTCGCATATAAGGATCTTTTGTTCTACTAATTCTCTTTCGATTTTGATTTGTTCAGTTGTTGACAGTTGTATTGCTTATCACTGATTACAGATTAGCACTATTTTACTGACAATTGCAGACACTCATATATGATAAAGATCGGCTTGAAACGGAATAAAGAAACTAAACAAAGCATTCGCAAAATAAGTGATCCCGTGAAGCAATTCTACGTAGCTGGCCAGTTTTCAGTTCATTGAAGCCAAAATTTATTTCCGAGATTCACATGGTTATGCTATTTGGTAATTTATTTTGTTCTCTTCTCTTGTGTATTAATCTCTTGGCAGTATTATTACTTACCGAACGTCTCAAAACAGGTAAATTGGGTAAAAGGGTCTTAATTGTAACAAAAGACAAGAAAGTATATGACCTGATGAATGACAATCTCCATGCTTTGGAGAGCAGAGACAAAAGCTCTGCTATGCTATATCTGAAGGAGATTAAGGATTTGTGTAGAAAAGATATAAAGACGTTTGCGTATGGCAGGGGATCTCACATGTTGGCACTCACGAATGGAGGAGAGGTAAAAAGTTGTTAGGAAATTATACATTGGAATGAACTTTTAATTGATGTAACATGCTTCACTGGAATATATGTATGTAATTCTATTCATTCTCTTTGAACTAATATCTATATAATTTTCATGAAATATATGAATTTGTTAAATGTTAAGTTTCATTCTAGTAATCTTGTGAAAAATAAGTAATAAAATAGTTAATGTCTTTCATAGCAAAAAATATAAAAGCATGACTCTATGAATGTATGCTTTATCACAGATAATATCACTATGATGATTGTGAAGCTTTGATAAAAATTATATCTTATTGTGTGGCACTGCTATGACACACACACACGTACACACACACACACACACACACGCGCGCGCGCACATACGTAGATTAAAGTAACAATGGTTGCAGAAAAAGCAGCTTTGCAACTGTTGTAAAATTCTTTAATATGATTGATCTTGTCCTTAATTCTTCAATTGATCTAATTGTATATACCAATAATATTCAAGAATTTTTCAACAGTTACAAAGCTGCTTTTCATGATGAACACAGCCATTGACATCACTATGATCTTTTGATAATTTCGTATAGTCCATCCACAAAGAGAACAATTACGAGTCCAATGAATTTTAGTCCAGTTTGTGCAAACTGATCATCCATTTTACCTCTTCCACATTACTAATACAAACAAGCACGAAGGATGCATTGAGCTCAAGTTCCTCTTATCACAGCGTATATGTGATTACAAGCTTCACAAGCATCATTTCATGGACCACCGTAGATAGACTATAGTGACATCACAACTTGCTTATGAACTTATTGTGAGTCTATTATGACATTACTGGCCTAGTTTCCACCGACGGTTTAAACCATTTCAGAATGTAAGAACCAATCAATTACAGTCGAGCATTCCCCTGTCGATCGACTGTAACAAGGGACTATTCAACTGTAGTTGATTGGTTCTTACATTCTAATCCGGTTTAAACCCTTGGTGGAAAGTAGATCACTGTGAAGTTCTTTTGCTATGGAAGAGGGGATGCTTATGTACAAAAAAATTGACATTTGAATTTCTCTACTTTATCATTTTTCATTCATACATCCAGCAATTCTAAAATAATCATCAAAAGTTTTATGAAATCGCTAAATTAATAGATACATTTATGAGATATTAGAGTCAATGATAGCAATAATTGCAAAAGGTATATTCGAGTGACAACATTTATGGTCAATTGAAGAATGGAACATTTAATATGGATCTCACATTTACTTTAATAAACATCCCTATTATTCAAGATAGTCGGAACATGAAGCACGTCGTGAACATCGCATGCGGCAATAAACATTCCATCATTCTAACCAAGAATGATGAAGTAAGTAAACATCGTTGTATAACGACGATATCATATCTCTGTTATCATATAAGTTAAATAATTGATTTGATTAAGATGCCTGGGAATTAAATAATAGTGAACAGGCGGGTAACAGTACCTATAGACTTCCTATAACACCTAAGCTTATTTTGTCTAATGTTGGTTGTATCTCCTGCGGCGATAACTTCATCATGGCTGTCATTAGAAATGGCAAGGTATATGATTCGGGCAATAACGACGTGGCCAATTAGGCAACAGTAGCAGACCTATGTATATTCTAAGCCATGGGGCAAGCCGCGGGGTGAGGGGCCGGGGGGAAAACTGGGCGAGAGGGGTATTGTGGTGCGGGGGGGCAGCCAATGAGCGAACTGCTATGACCTCCCACCACCTCTCGCGGTTTTCCTCCCCGGCCCCCGTCCCCACGGGCGCATGTGAGTGTGAGCTGGTGACGTCACGGCGTGACGCGTCGCGACGACGACGATCCGGCGAGCTTGAGAGCGGGCGAGCGACTGAGGGGATTCGCGCGTTTTTTCTTCCCGCGTGCGCGCCGTCACTCTCGTTCGCACCAACGGGTTTCTCACTCGCTGTAAATATAATATAATAATGTAATCTTACCTCCTTAAAGATACGGTCACCCATTTTTGCCATCGCTCTCGCTAGCATCAAGTCGTCGCTCTCGCTCGCACCAACGTTTCGTTCGTCGCTCTCGCTCGCACCAATGTTTTTCGTCGCGTTCGATCGCTGTTAGTTTAATAGTAATAAAAAAGAAGCGGAATAATAATAATCTATTATTTTTCCCGTTACGCAGTTTCATATATGCCCGCGTGCGCTGTCGTTCTCGCTCGCACCAACGTTCCGTTCGTCGCGTTCGGTCGCTATTAGTTTAATAATAAAAAAATCTTACCTCACGTTTCTCACTGCAATTTTTTCATATCGCATCAACGTTCACTATCACTCGTATCGGAATTGCGTTCGATCGTTGTGACCGAGAGAATTCGCGCTCTCGCTCGCACCAACGTTTCAAATTTCTCACCGCATCCCTAATCGTGTTCGCTAGAATCATTAACACTAGCATAACCGGAATCTCCGTCGGAATCTTGATGATCAATTTCGAAATTAATTTCTTCGAATATTTCGTCCATAATATTTGCGAATTGTTCCGGATCTACATTTCTAATGTAATGGATCACGTTGTCAATGTTCGCACGGTTTGCCATACTTTATATCGATTTTGAAAAAAAACGATATTAGAAATGTAAGCTCGCGCGTTTTTTCTTCACTACTAACGCTCGTTTAGTGCGAGTAATTATATATCGTATGATTTCACATTCATTTCCGTCTTCCCTTTGCTATTTTTTTCCTATTAAGTTTGCGTCAGCGCGAGTTTCCTTTTTTCTCTTTTAACGTGAAGATAAAATTGTATATAAAATAGATAGGGATACATAGGGATACATAGGTAGATTAGAGAGGAAAAATGAGACGATGTTACACAGTGTTTGAGATTAAATATATTAAGTACAGTATAAAATAATTTCACATATTGTAAAAATGTATACGTTCATCGTTAGCATTAAGGGGATGCTGGAGCGAAGGCCGAACTTGATCAAGGTCGATATTACAGGTTTTCATTTCCAATGTATGATCTGCTTACGCCCTCTGAAGTTAATATGATCATGCAGGAAATTCGATCGATTAATTATCGATATTTTTATTCCGTTTCCTACATTACCATCTTAACAGGGACGTGTATTAGGATCGGTCCCACAATGTAAGATTTATTTTGGAAAATTTTCCAATTTTAGAATTGAAAAAAAAATAAACATAATTGAAGTTAATCTTATATTTGTAGAATCGGACCTTAGAAATTTAGTTGCATTATATACATATTTAGTTGCATTATATACATATTTAGTTGTATTATATACACATGCAATGTAGGCCATGTTCTAATATATATCACCAGTACTAAAAGTCTGTAATATATATAAAATACAGATTTTTAATTAATAGATATATCGATACGAAACCGTAATAGCACTTTTTTCTTACATCCAATGCCATTTTAGGTTACGATAATATATTATCATAAATGAATATCATAATATATATATATATATATATATATATATAGATATTCATGCAGATATTCTCTATGTCCATTTTTGCAATATTAAAATTTTATATTATAATGTGTATAATGATATATAAAATGTAATTCTAATGTTGTACATAAAAAGACATTCATGAATACGAATTACAATTTTATGTGTATTATAATATATGTGTATATACACAATAACACAAAAAATATTATTGACATATTAGTAAAGACATAAACATGTTAGTTAATGATATATGCAAGATAGAATTAATGATATATGCAATATTAAAATTATATTTTGTACATTATTGTGTATATGTACATTATAATACATATAAAATATAATTATAATTTATATTCACTAATAATGTTTTGTTATATGTTACAACAATGTTAGAATTATCATAGTATAATGTACATACAATTTTCTATATTAGATATATAGTCGACATATTAGTAATGTATAAGTACTATAAGTATCTATCTCTTTTTATTAGACAGAGTAAAAAGAGTTACATTATGTATGTGCAATGTCGTATTCATTTATATATATATATATATATGAAACACGTGTCCATATATTGACAGTAATATATGTTACATCTTGACTAAACTCTAAATGATAGGAAAAATCATAGGAAAAAGTGATACTACAACTGTATTTCGATATTCACTCCGAGTACTGAAAATACGTAACTATAGATTTTCAGTATTGACAGTGTACATTGACACATGGGCCTATATAATAGCATTTTTCCTGTCGTACAATGTCATTTTAGGTCAGGATGTGATATGTATTAGCTATATATAGATATATTACACATATAATATACATAGCTATACCATTTTTTGTTATGTTTAATAAAAATATGTAGAAGTTAATCATGTTAAAATATTAGTGATGTACTTAAATATAATACACACATAGGCAATATTGTACAATATTGCATATATGTACTATAATGTGTGAATATACATACGTTGCAGATAGGAGTTATCAATGCTAAGCTGTGTATGCATTCTCTGTGTTTAAATGTGCAATATTAAAATTGTATACATATATAAAATATATATATATATAATGCATGTATATATATATATATATATACACACACATAAAATGAGGGTTTATCAGAGGATTCGTAATTTGATTATTTTTTTTAAGATGTTACGTCTGATCATCTGCGTTTGATTATCATTAGCTTTGATTTATGTTCGTTGTATATTCTGATATTGAAATATAAAAGTATATATCACTAATATTTGATCATAAAAAAATATATCTCTTTTTATTAATCGTAGAAAAAGGAAGACATCAGTACACCTTTTTGTTATACGTAACAAAAAGAGATGAAGTAGCTACACACATATGTGAATATGAATTAGAAATATATTTTATAATGTGTGTACACATCATAATGCACATAAAATATAATTCTAATATTCACTAATAGACTGTTTCTATATTATATCTGCATGAAAAGCTAAGTATGAGTAACTTCTATCTCTTTTTATTATGGGCCTTCTACAATAACATATTAGTTACAAATCAGAAGTCAGAAGCTAAAAATTGATCAATCACAGCCAATTTTTAGCGTTTGACTTCTTATTTATGGCTGATTTATGGCTTATAATTGTAAAAGGCCCATTAAACATAATAAAAAGAGATGGAATAGTTACATATGTATGTGCAATGTATTTACGTACTGACATGTTACATCCTAAGTTAAAATGACATTGGGAATAAAGGAAAAAGTGCTATTACATTACACGTGTATACATGTATTTCAAATACATGGTTGCATCCGAAAATATATCTAAGTCACAGTCAGAGTGTTCATTTAGTAAAAATATACTTATTGTAATTTGCTGTTAGTCAACGTACATTGACCTGTAAGTGTATATATTTACTAAAACACTTTGAATATGATATACTTACATACATTTCATAAACGTACAGCATCGTACAAAAATTATGCATGTGACTATTGACTGTGTAATGTATGTTGTATATATATATATATATACATACATATATGTATAACATATATATTATATAGGGTGTCCAAAAAGACTCCGAATTTAGGAGCTGAATATAAAGGTGACTATAACTAATCGTAAAGGAATGTGAACGTGTATCGGCATGCATAGTACGCCAAAATATAATGCGTTGCCCTATGATTCACGTTCTACGATTCAATTACGACCATCCTTGTGCTAAGGCTATTACATAACGTTTTTAGAAAAAACGTTTCAGATAAAAGTTGTAAGGTTTCAAAGAAACTATTTACTGATATTCAGTTTTTTTTCTTTATTAGTTTCTTTGTTTCGGTTATGTCAAGCAATTAGCTTTTGATTCCATCATGACAATGCATCTATTTGCATTTCTTTAATTGCAGACGCAAAATTCTATAAATTGGTTTCGTAATTGTATTTCACCAAATTTAATAATCGAAATTCTTCTTCCAATAAATTAACAATAGCCAGCTCACAATTAACACCTCTGGCAGTAAATTAAAAATAGTCAGCCCACGATGAACGCCTCTGACATTTGTCTATAACTAGCCAAAATATGATTTATGGCTGTGACATTTTGTTATAGCTAGCCAGCTCACGATTAACGCCTCTGGCAGTAAATTAAAAATAGCCAGCCCACGATGAACGCCTCTGACATTTGTCTATAACTACCCAAAATATGATTTATGGCTGTGACATTTTGTTAGCTAGCCAGCTCACGATTAACGCCTCTGGCAGTAAATTAAAAATAGTCAGCCCACGATGAACGCCTCTGACATTTGTCTATAACTAGCCAAAATATGATTTATAGCTGTGACATTTTATTATAGCTAGCCAGCTCACGATTAACGCCTCTGGCAGTAAATTAAAAATAGTCAGCTCACGATGAACGCCTCTGACATTGGATCATAATTAGGCAAAGCGCAATTTATTGTTATAACAATAAATTTAATCATATCATTTGTATGATAAATAAAAGTGATATTTTTACGAATAACATAAAGATGCTAACCTTTCTCATTCTGGCTTTATAGGGTGCCAACAAGAAACACACATCACAATAACCAATTTTGGTCTTCTAGAGTGCTTTCCAACAAGAGACATAGTGCGACACGGTGCATTATTACAATTTTGTTCGATAATACAAGGGAGATATTGTACTGAGTCGCTTGTTATAAAGCACCCATAACCTTCTCTTATCAGAGGCAGACAATATTCTGCTACTATTTTTTCTATTTTGTGAACAAAAAACACTATATAAATATATATATATACATATACACACATATATACATACACATACACACACACACACATATATATATATATGGTGTGTGTAGAACACTACTACACTACACTACATTGACAGTACTGTTGTGCGGCAATGATACTGTGAACGCGGGTCATACTGGTTACAGCTGATTGACTCGTATAATGCCGTTGTTTTCCACACATACAGCGTCACGCAAAATGATATATGTATGCATATATATATACACAATATATATATATATATATATATATATATATATAATACACATACATACAAAAAATTGTTATTTATCACTCTAAGAAAAAAGATACATAATCGATATCATGATCACATTATCTTTCCCTTAGCGACTAATTAAGAAAAGGCGTTCACCGTATCTAAATTCACGTTATTGTAAAAAGACTCTCTATTATCTTTGAAGTTCTATTATTGATACGTCATTTAAATATATTCTCCAGGTTTATTCCACTAAAAAAAAGTACAAATAGATGACCAGATGTATGATGCGGTAAAGTAAAATTTTATATTACATTCTGTGGCATAAAAACGTGATCAGTAACTCTTTGAAACTGAATGTATCATAAAAATAATAAAGTAATATTTTAAAAGTACATTACATTTAGTAAAATGCATTAAGTTATTAATATGATGTTCAATCACCATTATTAAGAAAATACAATATTATGTAGGAAGGAAAATATTTTCATGACAATTTGCTGGAAGGTATGGTCGCAGCATGTTTCTTATACTATGACACTTTTGAGATACACGTCCACGCGTGAGCGGTTAGGCCGTCAAGCGTCGAGCGATTGTGAAGGAAAAGTAGGCAGCATTTCAGAAATCGGCTCGAAATGCGCAACTAATTTCGAGCACATTGAAGTATACGTATATAATTTTTGAAATTTTATAAAAAGTATATTTGGAGTAATATGTTTATTAATAAAATTTAATAAATAAAATGTTATTTATTAAATAAAAATTAAAAAAGGAAAAAGCAGAATCGAACATAAGATCTCCAATATTCTGATCTTGCACCCAACGTCCGAGACCACGCGTTCTTGCAGATCACCTCGACGAACGCGATACATATAGTGTATGGAAAGTCGTAAAATATTGTATTATATATCTCATCAATGTTTACGTTTTGAAATCATTTTTGCATTTGCATTTTTGCTACGTTAATGAGAAAGATATATGATTAATATAATTTAATAAAAAGAAAATGAAAGAATTTTAATTCGACAAAAATTGGAAATTTTCACATCTGCTGGAGTATTGAATATTAGTCCAAGAAACCGAAGTCTGTCAAAAAAAAAAACGGAGAACTGGCAACCGTGTTCGTGATTTAAAATTCTTTCAATTTTTGTTATTTCGATAGAGCGAGACAGAGAAAAAACAAACGGATAGAAGCTCCGATTGTAATCGGTGAGTCTCCGCGCGGACACGCCGAACTGGGCCCGCTAGCAAAACAATGAGTCATCTGTCTCTGTCCTTCTCTCTGTGGTCGCTTGTTTCTAGCGACCGAAAATATTTTCTCGACGATCTCGACCGCTTGGCGTGTATCATAAGGAGGAAAGAGACATTCTAGACAATACTTAATTTTTATTAAATTATATTAATCCTTTGCCCTACGATTTAAGTTACGATGGCGCGTGCCATAATTAACAGCCTGGAACATATTGTTTATGTTTGGCTCGATTTCTTTACCACGAATCTCACATGATATTAGTGAAATAGTTAATCATATACCTTTCTCATTAATATATAATAGCAAAAATGATTTCAAAACGTGATAGTTAACGAGATATAGTTTACGATTTTCCGTGTATTTTATGTACCACGTTCATAGAGGCGGTTTGTAAAAACTCAGCGTAGTCTCGGGCGATAGGTGCGAGATCAGAATGTTGAGGATCCTATGTTCAATCCTGCTTTTTCCTTTTTTTCTTAATTTTTTTTTTAAACAAATAACGTTATTAATGACAACATATTACTCCAAATATATTTTTATAAAATTATATTATAGAAATTATATGTGTACTTTAGTGTGCTCAGAACTAGTTACACATTTCGAGCCAATTTCTGAGGTGCTGCCTATTTTTCCTTTACAACCGCTCAACAGTCGACGGCTGAACCGCTGGATCGCGTGCGGACATGCATCTCAGGAACGTCACAGTATAAGAAACATGCTGCTATCATACCTTCCAACATGAAAATTATCATGACAACATTTTAGCATGAAAATTATTATAAAAATATTTTCC
>NW_028259075.1:0-81277 GCF_024713525.1 Acromyrmex echinatior | reverse complement strand
GAATGAATACCTTTATATTAGCGAGGTATTAATAATTAAAATTTTGGGAAAATGCAGAAAAAAAATGATTGTTAAATTTATATATAATAACAAATTTTTCAGAAAGCATACTTAGTTCTTTAAAATCTCGTTATTATCAAGTTTGATTTATCTCGAATAGTTGGTACCCGAGATACTTTTGTATTCATACATATAAAAAATTACACTAATGCATGTATTTTATTACTATTAAATATATTCCTTCGTAATCACCATTCCATAAGGAAATCATTTTATCTTTTTATTTTTAAGAAATGATTTGTAATAATGTGTGGCAGAACATATAATTTCCTTGCAAATTTTGGTATTATATTAAAAATGCAATAAAAATGTAATTAAAAATGTAAGATGCTACCAAAATTATTTCTATCATAAGTGGTCTGAAAGATTTGGAATTCACATCCTTCTGTAATAAGACCGCTGGTGTTTGACGGATTGCTTAACTTTTTTTTGCGAATGAACTTGACGTGGAATCAGAATACATCAAGTTCGCTTTTCTATGAAGATTTTTTTTCTTCTTTGTATCGGATACTAACCTTATCACAACGTGGAGGAACCTTGATCAAATTATCGGGATAATTATCTTAAATGCGATGAAAGTTTTGTCGTAAATGTATTAATGACTTTTTATCACGATATTAATAAGTTTTATAATATAATCGCAAGTTAATAGTAAGTACGATCTAATTGTTGTTAGTATTTTCATTTCACATTTATCAATATTTCATTAAACATTGGTTTAGAAAATTTGTATTATCGTATGTATTTTCGACATTTCGTATAATACTTCATTACTAAATTTTGTTAATTGTGCTCCTATAATATAATTCTTATTATATTTCGAACAATTTTTTATTATACATTGTATATTGTAAATAATTATTGTTATTAAAGGATTACAATAAATATAATATTAAAAAGCTATGCAATGTAATTGTTAATTATTTTATTGTATTTCGCTAATTATAATGCAATATGATTTTAGCGAAATACAGTAAAATAATTAAAGAAAAAAAGAGAATAAAAAGTGCTACATCGAAAAACGTGCAGAAAGGTTTCTGTCAAGAAATGAATGAAAAGGGTCTATTTCGCGTAAAGACTGGTTTGTGTCGGAACGCATACGAAATACGATTTATATCGAGAAAATAAGAAGAACGGTTCTAGTCACATAAAAAATTAGAAGGGTCTATATAGTGCAATATTCACTATTCATAAATTACACAAATTTAGTTACAGAAAATTAAATAATAGAGGAAAGCCCCCTATTATTAGATAGGCGCCTAATATGAGAGCGGCGTTTCTGCTAAACTAATCAAAGCTATCTATTAGTTCTACCATGAATTTATTGCTCTTGGATTGAAAACTATTTAATAGAAAATTTAATAGAAAATTCATTATTAGATCATGCTGTAGTCATTGTAAAACAAGACTTTAGAATTTGGGTGTCTTCAAGTTTCGTTGAGATGAGCCTTTGAATCTTGTTTATTATTTAATAAATAAATATTTGACAATAAATTTTTTATGTAGTGATAGAGTAAGGTCATACTAATAGAAAAATATGGGATGTTGAATTGTTTAATTACAGAAGTTAGATTTGATGATTGTAAAACCATAAGGCGTGTAAATCATAATATGAGATACCTACAGTATTTAATATAATAATCCATCTCTTATGTCATAGTGAAAATCGTTGCTAAAGTATAAATGTTATTGTACAATAATAAAAAAGATAATCGGAATGAATGCCGAATGTCTATTTCTGCGATGCTTGATTCCAATTACCTGAAGACAAGTTCTGATTGGATAATCTATCGCATACTTATTTTTCGCACACGCTGGCTGTGTTTGTTTGTAATTTAGAAACATTAAATAAAGTTTTTTAATTGCAATACTGATATACTTTGCGTTTCTTGCATCTCATATTATAGAAGCACAATTTTTTGACTTTGTTCACTTTTTACATTACTTTAATTTAAAAAAAAAATGGAATTTAAATTAAATTTTATATAACGTTGTCTTAAAGCTTATTAAATTCCCTTCAAAATAATCTATTATTTTTTTTAATTCTAGAAGCTTCTACTTCTAACATTTACCCAAAATGAACTCGGTATCTCATAATAGGGGCTTTTCCTCTATATGAATAATAAATGAATGCGAGAAACAGGATTGAAAATCAAGACGATTCCTTATCTCAGTCGTACCATTATAAAATTTACGAGACAAAATATATTGCGCTATATAATCTCTTCTTTAATTTCATACGACTTGAACCGGCTTGATCCGTTCTTCTCATTTTCTCAATATAAACCGTATTTAATATGCGTTCCGACATACGCTGATCTTTATGACTTATGCGAAATAGACCACTTTTCATTCATTTCTTGACATAAATCTTTCTTTATGTTTTTCTCGATATAGAGACCTTCTCAGGCGTCGATATATTGAATTTGATTTTATCTTTTGCCATAATAAAAATTATTTCCCACAGGCTCCTTTTCATTTTAACATTAACATTTTCTCTTTAAAATAATAAAAAACAAATTAAATTTGGGCTAATGAGAGTGGAGGTGCGCAATAAAATTTTACATTTGTTAATCCACGAAGTGATGTCATCTTTATTTTAAATCTTGAGAGATCTTGAACGTTTCGATTCTCTTTAGAATCTTCATCAGCAATCTTCTTAATCCATAATAGATTTTCGAACGGTCAAGGTAGAATCATTCACAGGTTGTCAAAACTGTAGTGTAATCTGTTTAAATTCATAAAATTGAGATATTTAAAATCAATCAATAAAGTAACGAGTAACTCATCCACACGATTGCCAAATCTCCTCATGAAATATCTCCTTGGATAATATATTAATGTTCACAAATAATCATATTTTATAATACATTTTATGTAGATTTGAAATATTGAAATCCGTCTAAATCATCCGAAGTGACGAATTTGTTTAACGAACGTTTAAATTAACAAAGGTCGAATCGACGAAAAACAATAAATCATAATAAATATAAAATATAAAGACAGTACATTCATATTAATGTTAACATGATTTTAACATATATAACGTATTTAACATATATAATGTCAAGTCATAGATATAATAAATATAAGAACAGAAAATTATTATAATAGTTTAAAATGTAAGAGTTAAAAAGAGTTAAAGCGTCAAAAAGAAAATCTAAAATAACCAGTCAAAATTTAACGCGTTTTTTTTTTAGACCAGTAATTTAAACGCGTCATCGTTATTAGTTCTTTTAGATCATCCAATCAGCATTTTAGATCTGGAAGAATACATCAATAGCAGCGAGCGCTCACTCAACTATTGAGTCCGCTGAACGCAGCCGTTATGTTGGCGACACTGTCGGTGGCAAGTAAACTATTCTTCGCGAAAACGCCGAAAACCGTTGCTCTTTCCGTGATAAGAGATTTCTCTTCGCATTAGCTGCATCAGGAAAGCAAATTAATTATGGATCTTAATCAGGATCAGGTATACACTAAAATATAATATGCTCCTTGCTATAATTCTTATTCACTCTAATGAGCTCATTTGAGTGCATAAGAGCTATGAAGCATATTGGAGCATGTTGGAGTACGCGACGCCACAACCTATATTTGTAAACCGATCTTTGTTACAATTTTTGTGCTGCATTTTTAATATCCGAATGATGATAATTTAATATAATGTTAATGTCTTATTTAATTATTTTGTGTTAAATTGATATTCAATTTTTTTTTTAAATATTGAAATAACAATTTATGAGTAAGTAAATAAATAATATTATGATATAAAAATAATGTATTTTGTGACTTAAATTTTAATATGAATAAATAAAATTAGTTAAAGTTAATTTAATATATTATTAATTAGGGTCAGTCGACTCCATCGACTGTTATGCCGATGTCTTACGAGGAAATGATCCGCCAACTCAACGAAGCGCAGATGGAGTTAAAAATCAGATACGAACAGGCGTCGAAGTTAGCGAGTGAGTGCTCTTCAAAAATCTCCAAAAATTCTGTTCGGAAAAGTATAATTAAGAATATCGATGTTCAAAATAAACAATACGACTACTTATTGCAGTTGATTGCGCAAAGCTACAGTTGGAGTATCTGAAGCTCTACAAGCCGCAATTGTTACAGATACTAGAAGAGCTGCAGGACATTTCTGCATCCGTCGATGCGGATTCCGTCGATCCGCCGAATGACGGCGATGGTATCGAATCGCGCGATAACCAGGTATGCGGCAAAGAATATTGTTTTTGTATTAAATCGGTTCTTGTTAAAATTTTTATTGAATTTTTAACATGTCGAGTGATAATAATTTAATATAATAGGAATTTTGTATTAAATTGATATTCAGTATTTCTTTTATAAAATAATGTAATTTATAAGAGAGTAAGTAAACAAATAACATAAAAGTAATGTATTTTAAAATTTAAATTCTAAGTAAAATGAATAAAATGTGATCATTTAATTTAATATATTATAAATATATAATTCTCAATTTATTTTACTGAAGAAATATGCTATCACAATTTAATGACAAATTGTGCCAGTGTTGTATTTTTTCTGTTAATTTTTTGCATAATATTTATGTTCTAATACTCATCTCCTAATACTCATCTCAAATTAAATTAACACAAAAATTTGAATGGACTGATGATTGAGATGTTATATTTAACACAAATTTTCCAACTGTGTGTGTATGTGCAGTTTTGGCCAAAATTAGAATTTATATTTTTTACATTCATCTATATTTCTTTTACCTTTATTGTTATCTATTGATTACCAACATTATACGTAAATTTATAAAGAATTTTTGAAACGAAGGACAATGTATAGCAAATATAAATAAATCAATTTTTAAGTTAAAATTTTATATCAATAAGATATCTCTAATATTTTTAGCCAAAACTGTATATTGCAAAATTATGAGTGTATACAAGATTCATGTTGAGGCATTGAGCTGCAAAACGCATTTATGTTGAAATGTATTTATTATATTTCGAATATACTGACACATCGACTGACACATCGATATGCGTATAACGCCGTGTAACGTAAATATTTGATATAGTAGACAGTAATAATAGATATAGATTTATGAAGATAGACTCTTTGGAAGCCGCGTCAAGTATCCTTTCTTTTTTCTCTATCTTTATATTCTTCTTTCTTTCGTCACGTCTCCCGGCGTTGAAAAACGCGTTGGCGATTCCGCGTGTAACTACTGTCTGCGAGAAATTAAACGCGAATAATCGCGCTAATGTAATTCTGATTGGCGCGAACACGGAGAATTAATACGCTAAAGGGAGACATACGCTCTTGTTACAATATCTTTTTTTTCTTTTTGGGATACTTAACACAATAGTTTACACATATATTTTTTTTACGGTCATCGGATCCTGTCCTTTCAACTTTCATTTGCGAGGCGTTCGTCCAAACTCTCGTTCGATGAAATTTTGCGATTCTTTTCTGTGGCGAACGTTCGCGAAGTTCGATTTTCGTTACGATCAGTCGTCGTGCGAATAAAATCTCTGTCAGGGATGTCATTATTATTGTCTTTATAACTCGTTAATCGTTGTTCAGTTCAATGTAGGAGAGAAAAAGTGGACGTATTTTCAGAAAGTCGTCCAGACGAATCCCAAGCACAACGATAAGTCACGATAATGTTAAAATAATATTAAAATAAATCGTAAATGATTGAAAAATGATTTTTTTTAATGATCGTTTTGACATCATTTTGATGTCATGATGACTTATTGTTCAGCTTGGGATAGCACACCTCGCAAATAGATAAAACATCTTATTCCCTTAATTATAGACATATCTATTCTCTCCTTTTAATCCTTCATAAGCTTGTTTTTTTTAACAAATAAAATGCATCAATTTGCTAATTACACATCATCTTCTTTTTCTTATAATTTTTTATAATTTTTTTTTTTAATTCAGGATTTTGAAATCTCGCTCTGACGAGGAATTTATACGCATCATATGCAAAAAATGCTGTTTCACATACCACCGTATTTTTGAAATCTCGAATCGAAAAGAAACGGAAACTCCATTCAGAAAAGAAACATAATAGCAACTGTGACAATTGCACAAATAAGTTAAATAAATAGAATCAGTGTATATAGTTGAATATACTGACATGTACATAATTAAATAAACTATTAATAGCTGCAATAATTATAAAATAGTTTAATTATCATGTACATTAATTCTACACATAAAACTTATATCTGTCATCTTTATAGTTACTACTGTCTTTTTTCCTAGTACATTTGCAAAATTATTGTTTTTTCTGCGTACTACTTTTTCCATTCTGAGAAAATTAATACGTCTCTGTCGATCATTCTGATCCATTTTAATTCGATTCGAGAATGACTCTTCGTACATCGCTTAATCCTCAACGTACCATACGAATCTTCATGAATAAAACAAGGGATGCACCATAAAATTACCGGATATGAGGCATCCGAAAAGAACGTGACATCGGATATCTGTATTTACCCGGCCAGATAACCGGATATTTTTCCGGATATTTGATGCAAATTCTAAAGAAAGAGGAAAGCAAAAGAAAAATATTAATTTTCTTTCCAAATGTCTTCCCAATGTGAAAAGAAAAAAGAGAAAGATGCAAGAAGTTTAATCATTTTTTTCCTTGCTTTCCTTTCTTTTTAGAATTTTTGGGAATTGTATTATACAGATATTCGATACCAGTTATAGGACATCCAGTGTCATTCTTTTTGGATATCAGATAATTTTATGATCCTGTACATTCCTTGGAAATCTATGCTGTATGGATTGTATGATACTTTGTGAGGATTAATCTTGATTCATGCTTCATTACGACGGAAGATTCTTTAACTCTTTGTGGACCGGCGATCCCATTTGAAGTCACCTCTTTTTATTTTATAAACTGCTTGCTCTCGATCTTTATGAAGCTTAACTTATGAAGTTATGAAATAATTTGTTTTATTCGAATCTGACGTCAAAAATAAAAAATTCCAAAAAAATGGTGGATTTAATATAGCGGAACTTAAAAAAATAATTTGATCGTCATAAAACTCTTAAGGAGTTTTTAAGTGTGAAGTATAAGATCAAGTTTTCAATTTTGCTTTATTTCAAGCTTATCAGTGCTACACAAACAATACTGATTTCTAAACTGACTTTCAAATTTTGATTATGAGAACCTTATGATATTAGATCTTCATTTACGGAGACTATTATTTTTTTTCGATATTTTCAGGCTATATTCAAACTCAAAGGTACTTAATTCTTCTAAAACCGAATTTCACGATAATCGGACTATTTTTTGGAATTTGAATTTTATAATTCTGAAGTCAGAATCGAATTCAGTGACTCCAAAAACACTTAGAAAACAAAATTTTCCATAAGTTATTTTATCAGAAAGCTCCGGTCCTCAAAGGGTAAGGTTAATAATAGTAAACCGCCGATTATCCGGACAAAGCTTCTAAGTAGAAAAGAAACGTAGGCCAAAAGTGATTGAACAAAATAACAAATGTAAGCAACAACAACAGAGCTTCGACATAAATTAAAAATCTGTTCACATTCAATCGGATCATCAGAGGGACTCAGTACTTAGGTGATACCCGGTTAATCCGGACAACTGGCGGTTCACCGTATCGCGCGGCCGAACCGGGGTGGCTTCCTCTCGCTCGACTGATCCTTAGCGTTCGTACATGGTTTGCTGCAACGCGTCGAGAGCGCCTTCATGATGGGAGCGATGCCCGGTGCCCTCGTACGCCGGCGACGTGCGGAAGTATCGGTGTTCGTATCGTGCGTGATATCGCCGCAAACACGAGTCACGGACATTCCGCTCGCGACACTGCGTAGTCGCCGCTCCGGGCGGATGTAGCTGTGACAACAGCAACGCAGTGTTTGCGCACGATTGCCTCTCGCCTTCGTGCATCGCCGTCATCCGCGGCTGCTCGTCTCTGGACTCCAACGCGTCGCACACCTTGCCGGCCTCCAGGGCGAAATTGGCGAGACAGGGTAATAGCCCCTCCTCGTCCTGCGTCTGGGTAAAAATTAGTTTGCTGTAGCCTTTTCGTAGAATAGGGAATTAGAGCGAAGTGTTCTTTAAATCTTGGACCTATCTTAAGAGTTCTCTGGTGAAAATTTTTCTTAGTGTTTTGTATATAATTTTTCAGAATTTCTACATTTTAAAATTTTTCAGAATTTTTCTATAACGTTCTTTAAGTTGTAAATTATCAAAAATATCTGTAATATAAAAATAAGGGTCTGTGTAACTTACGCAAGCTTTGCAGATCTGCAGTTTCACACAGGGCACGTAGAGCATCCGAGACGTGTCGCCGGCCAAATTATCTACGGTTCGGCATCGCCACTCGATAGCTTCTAATTCCGGGCAACTTCTAGGTTCCTCGATGACTGTATAATTCAAACAATTATATTATATCTGCATTTTATATGTATGTGTGTGTGTGTGTGTGTGTGTGTGTGTGTGTGTGTGTGTGTGTGTGTGTATATTTAATTTGATTTATTAGATTTGTATAGATTATCACAGATTTATTGAGCTATTTCTGGTTTATAAATTCTTTGAGACCAATCTTTTCCTGAACAAAAATAAGAAACCGACAAGATTTTATTTAAAAGTTAAATGAAAATTAATTCTAAGAATAATAAAATGTTACTTTTGATTTAACTTCAAATGGATTTTATTTTATTTTGTTTATTAAACAAAGCTATAGAATCTCTCTTTAATTTGAAATCAATAATCTTCAATAAAATCTCCAAATAAAATTAAGATTATAGAAAACCTAAAAATTATATGGAAGAAATTATGCATTCGAATTAATTATAAAGCTAAATTAGGAAAACTCTGATTTAGAAACCTAATTAATAAAAAATATATACATTTTTATTAAGAAATTCAATAAATGCTGATTCACAAATTCTGGAGAATCTAGGTAGTCTGCATAATTTTTGTAATTTTTTTCATGATTCCTAAATCTCTTCTGAATATACTCACACTCGCTTTCCTCTAAATTGTTGTTGATATTGTTTCGTTTCTCATTGGTTTTACTGTCGGTGCCGCTGTTAGTATTTGGATTAGTGTTGCTGTTGCTATTTTCCCGAAAATTAGACGTAAAATTACTGTGCGCCTCTTTCTGCATCCTCTGTGCCTCCTTTTGAACTGCGACATTATTTCGAAGCTCGCTCAGTGCTTTTCGCATCTTTTGCAACGAATAAGCCGCTGCCATTCGCGACATTAACTTATCCTTCACCTGTCACATAACATTTTTACAAATTACATTTTTATCTCTTCAATAATGAATTTCTAACCACGTTTAATTTTTTTAAATATTTTTTAATCAACGAAATAGAAATTAAAAATTGGATAGTTTAAGAAAATTATATTTTCCGAAAATTTTAGTTGTATAGTATTTTGAAATAATTTTAGTTATAAATGAATGAAGTTTATATGCAGAAGTGCCAGTAGAAAAATTACCTTTTGCAAATCTGCTTCATCTTCCGAAGCGGCGTACCTCATAGCTTCTTCAATAATTAGATCCTTAATATATTTCAATTTAGAGTCCATCTGCTCAAGTTTATCCTTCCGCTCATTCTCGTCGTCCTTTGACTTCAAATTTTCAGCCATATTCTGTTAAAGTATAAAACATTTTCAAAAATCAACATAAATGTTTTAACAAAAAAATAGATTTATTAAAAATTACTGTTTGTTTTTATAACAGTTTTAACATTTTGCTAGTTTTCTTTAGAATTTTATTATCGTCTTTTCCGAGAAAATACAATAAATTGATGCTTTATACTTATAGTCAAAGTTATATTATTAGTTAAAGTTATATTATTTATTAATATAAATAGCAGATGAATGATAAATATCTATTTCCTTTTATCGCCGCCACTGTAATATATCCAACAAGAAAATTTTAACAATTGTGATCTACCTCATAGTAGCGTTGCAGCATCCACTCGTCGTCCTGATTCTGCGTGCCCTGTCCGGCCGTGAAGGTGGCCTTCTTCTTTCTTCGATCGATGCCGAAATATTGCGACCAGTCGACACTCTTCTTCCTCACCTGAACGAATTTCGATTTGGCCGTCTTCGTAACGTTTTCCTTTTGACCCTTCGGAGCCGGCATCATTTTCAACGGCGCTTCTGACTTGCCTTCGTGGCTACCGTGTTCGTGTTCGTGATCGTGATTCTGATTGGGTTCGTGCTTATATTCGTGATCGTGACTCTGGTTAAATTCCTGCTTGCGTTCGTGATCGTGGTCGTGATCGTGATCGGATTTATGAGTGTGATTGTGCGAGTCCGTGAATTGCGTGCCGAATAGAGCTCCCAGGTCTTGAGCAACCTTGAAACAAGAATGGAGGATCAAGCTGGTTGTTTGAATATGAAAACTTTTTGCAGCATTGTTCATTATACTTGAGCATTTTACATAAATATTTTGTATCTAGATCTGTACCTAGCTAAATTTTTAATTATTTTGACGGTTCAACAAAATTATTTATTGTGATTTGTATCTGGCTGAATTTTTAGATACTTCTGCAAAATCGTTCTTTCCATGTGTATGTCCACGTCGACATCGTTCGATTCTTTGTAATTTCGTAAAAAGCTTCCGCGAAATCAATACGAAATTTGATTGATAGCAGATGACTGAGCAATTATCCCATTATTTTCAAACAGCGGCGCGGTATTGTTTGCGTTACCTTGGGATCCGTGGATTTTAATCTGGTTTGAGTCGGCTTGGGGCTTCTCTTAGCGACCGGATAGCGTTTGGTCAGTTTGCGATAACTGCCGAATTCATGACCGAAACGGGGAAATGGAGGACCATTTACGTTTCTACGTTCCGCCGGCAAGTACAGTATGTCCTGATCCTGATCGCGATCCACAAATTCGTCGTCGTTGCCGTCCTTCGTCTGGCTTCTCAGCAACGGGCCTTTGCTAAGCAGCTCGCCCCAAGACATTGGTCCTGTCGTTCTATCAAGAAAACGTTATGTTCTTAAGTCCCTTTTTTCACCCCATTAATAATCATCCGCATGTCCATTTTCAGGACAAAAATGATATTATTGTATTAGGTGTTAGAATTAATTCGTAGCGTTTTTTAATGAAAGAATGTTATTTATTTCACATGAGCATTAAAAAATACATTAATGAAAGTACTTCCCATCACTTGTAAAACGCTACGAATTAATTCCAACACCTAATATATTATACGAAAAATATTATATTATACAAAAATTCATTATATTTTATTAGAGAAAAAAATATTTCAGTGATATAAATAAGCAACAGTTGCTGGAATGTTCCAATATGTTTCTTGCTTACTGGGAATCTTCCTTTAAATTACTCATACAACATGAAATCGTGACATGATTTTTAGTCCCGATTTTGGATTTTGTGTTGTTGGGTATCTGTTATTAATCCTAGTCTTTCTTTTCTATTTGACTCAAAATGTGTTATTTTCTTCTAATATTTTTTTTCTCTGATATTTGACGACTTTGTTTGTTATCGTAAAATCTTTTTTATGAAAAAATTTTATTTTTTTATATTTTAGAGCTATTTAATTAAATTGACCCAAGAGATATGATCGCGTATAGTAAATTTGAAGATCGGTATTAAATGAATATTCCAACGCACCATCGAGCTTAAATCAACTTATCTACAATTTATATCATTAATATATGCATAAATCGATAGAATTCTCAAGCTCGCTCTTTACATTATGGTTGTGATCTTTAATGGCAAAGGTCAAAGGAATTAAAGGATCAAACTCGTATACTTACTCGTATACTTTGTTCCCTCTACCAGCTCTGTATCTGTCATAAAGCGATTGTAAAGCGGTTAGATAATCGTCGTCATCCACTTCCACGAGCGCACCGTACGGAGAACCGTCCTGCAGTTCCTCCACGAATAGCTTTGTCGGATCCTTGTCGTCCAGGTTCATCCGTTCGCCGGCGCCACCCCGTTTACGGCTACCGCTTCGCTCGCGCTCGCGGAAAATCGAGGCCACCGGTTCTTCCTGTAAGCAATTATCATCGCAATGCTCGATACTATTTATTGGAGATCTCTATGGCACCTCGTTCAATTTTGATTGTTTAAAAAGTTTTTGCTTTCGATTTTTATGTAGAAGGAATGAATGTTACAATCAGCAAAATGAAGCTTCCTCTCTTTTTTTAGTGGAAGAGACTTCAATCAATTTTGATTTTTTTTCATAGATTTTATTATGATTTCAATACGAAATTATTACGTTTATGTTATTTAATATTAGGTGTTGGAATTAATTCGTAGCGTTTTTTAATGAAAGAATGTTATTTATTTCACATGAGCATTAAAAAATACATTAATGAAAGTACTTCCCATCACTTGTAAAACGCTACGAATTAATTCCAACACCTAATATAAACATAGAGGAAAGCTCCCTATTATGAGACAGGCGCCTAATATGAGATAACGGCGTTTCTGCTAAACTAATAAACGCTATATATTGGTTCCACCATGAATTTATTGCTTTTGAATTGAAAACTGTTTAATAGAAAGTTCATTATTAAACCATGCCTATAGTCATTGTAAAAAAAGATTTTAGAATTTGGATGTCTTCAAGTTTCATTAAGATGAGCTTTTAAAGCTTGTTTATTGTTTAATAAATAAATATTTGACAATAAATTCTTCATGTAGTGATAGAGTAAGGTCATATTAATAGAAAAATATGGGATATGTTGAATTGTTTAATTGCAGAAGTTACATTTGATGATCGTAAAACCGTAAGGTGTGGAAGTCATATATGATATGAGATACCCAGGATATTTCTAATATGAAATAATCCATGCTCCTATGTCATAGTGAAAATCGTTGCTAAAGTATAAATGTTATTACAATAATAAAAAGAAGAATCGGAATGAACATCGAGTGCCTATTTCTGCGATACTTGATTCTGCGAACTACCTGAAGATGAGTTCTGGGTATAATCTATCGCATGTTCATTTTTTGCGCACGCTGGCTGTGTTTGTATTTTAGAAACATTTAATAAAGTTTTTTAATTGCAATACCGATATACTTTGCATTTTACTATCGATTTCTCGGGGTATCTCATTAGGAGCATAATTTTTTAATTTGCGATTTGCTCACTTTTTACAATTCTTTAATTAAGAAAAAAAAATGAAATTTGAATTAAAAATTTTATATAACATTATCTTATAGCTTATTAAATTTCCTTCCAAATGACCTATTATTTTTTTTAATTCTGCCCACAGATTTCTAGCATTTATCCAAAATGAACTCGGAATCTCATAATAGGGGCCTTTCCTCTATACATATATAATTATGTAATTTAGTGTCTAAATATCTATACATATCTATAAATATCTATAAATATCTATAAATATCTATAAATATCTATAAATTATATAACTTCATCATATATATTTATTATTTATTTACTAATTATATACAAATTTATAATAAAAACTATAAGTATTTAGATAAAAAAAACTTATTACATATACTGCTAATCTTTGTTTTGTCGCATTTTCTGCAAGCAAGCAAAATATTTTCTGCAGGTCGAGTTAAAATTAATATCAAATTTATATTTAATCTTAGAAATTAATCTGTTTTGATTAAAAAACGGAATGATTATCTCTATTATTGTTTATCTTTTTCATTGAGATTGGATTATCGATAAATCTCAATTTACAGCTCGCACTTTTATTCTCTCTCTCTCTCTCTCTCTCTCTCTCTCTCTCTCTCTCTCTTTCTCTCGCTTTTTTATTCCATTAACTAAATTACATAATTTATCCGAAGGTGACACTCAGCATTAACGAATTGATTAGTTCACCTGCTCAGGTAGAGTCTCTAGATAATCGAGCAGTGCTCTTTCGAGTAGCTTGTTGTTCATGCCCTGGAGACCCTCCCCCACTGTTTCCAACTGACCATTGTCTGAAACCATGATAAAAATAATTGCTAATTAAGAGGGAAACTACTTACTGTAACAGATCAAAGAAATTAACTTTGGGAAAACAATTTAACAAGACCTTTTCGAGGAAGAGGAAGGCACTTTATAGTTTAGGAATAGGAGCCCAAGTAGAACAATAAGTCGTGACTTTGTTGTTCTTTTTGAGAGATTAAATGTTCAATGTTGGTATTTCAGCTACAAGTATCATGAAAATTCTTCAAAATTTTTAAACACTTTTCTTCGAAACCACTTTTTTCAGATTGGCGTAGAAAATAATTTAATTTAACTAATCGATCGATCAACTCTTATAAAAATTTAATACTAATACTAGCTAATTAATCACTTATTTTTAGTGAAAATACTTCCCAAGCAGAAGAACAAGTTACGATGACGTCTAAATGATATTAAAATGAATCGGAAATGATTGAAAAATGACTTTTAATGATCATTTTAGAGTCATTTTGATATCATTTTAATATGTTGTTCTGTGTGGATTATAATACTCAAAATAAGTGCTTAATTAGCCAATATTAGTATGAGAATATCTCTTTATATTCCGAAAAAATTTATTTTGATGTAACCAATAAATTTTTTTAATTTATGAAGCTCATCTGTTTTTTATCAGAACTGTTAAGGAGCATTTATGCAATATTAATTTATGTATGTCATAAATATTAACTTATGTCATAATCAGTTAAGTTTTGTACAATGATTTCAATGCTTTTGTTCATAATGACCTGATGCATGTAACTTGTGCCATAAGCGTAAAGTTAACTCAAATTTAACTTTTACGGCAAGTGGAAGCACGTAAATCATTGTATTAAACTTACCGGTTATGGCATAAGTTAAACAGTTGCGACTTGCATAAATGCTCTTTTATAGTTTCCTCTTTACAATAGAGTTGTGCGATGAAGAACTCGGTTTCGAACTCGGTTTCGAATTCGGTTCGTAAAATCGATTCAAGTAATCGTCATACAGAACAACGTATTTCGATATCGGTACGTAACTTGATTGAAATAATCAATTATATTGTAACAACTGATTCGATATTGTTACTCAATTTACGATATTCTGAAAAATGAATGCTCTAAAATCGCATACATTCGTATCGAATATTGAATAAGGTGAGTCGCAAGATTAATACGCGATTAATATTCGATTTAAGAAATTTTATGTTTGGAGCAGACAATTTATTATGTTAGAAGAGCCTAAAGTTTTTTACATTATAATTATCACACGTATTATTAACGTCCTTTTATAATTACATATAATCTGATTAATTATTAATTTAATAATTATTTCTTTAATAATAAAAAAATGTTAGCAACATTCATAAGAATTATATGTAATATTAAAATATAATACTTTCAGCTCAATAAAAGAATTAAAGAATTAAATTGTGACAAATATTTCAAACTAACTTTTGTATCAAAAAATGTGTAAGCGCACGCACAAATTTAATATTAAGTATTAGATAAACTAACCAGGCACAAAAAAAGGATAATACTTATTACAAGAGAGATATGGAGTTGCCAAATACGGATCAGTTAAAAATAACTGGTACGTATTTAGCAACTCCATATACTCTTCTATAATAAGTATTTATCTTCTATAATAAGTACTTAAATATTTGTCACAATTTAATTACTGTATTACATTATAAAAAATAGCGAGAACAATGTCCTTTTTTACAATTTTTCTTTAATTCTTTTTATTGAGCTGAAAGCATTATATTTTAATATTACATATAATTCTTATGAATATTGCTAACACTCTTTTATTATTAAAGAAATAATTATTAAATTAATAATTAATCAGATTATATGTAATTATAAAAGGACGTTAATAATACGTGTGATGATTATAATGTAAAAATCTTCAAACTCTTCTAACATAACAAATTGTCTGCAATTGTCTGCTCAAACACGATAAAACTTCTTAAATCGAATGTTAATTGCGTATTAATTTTGCGACTCATCTTATTCAATACGATACGAATGTATGCGATTCTAGAGCATTCATTTTTCAGAATATCGTGAGTTGAGTAACAATATCAAATCAATTGTTCCAATGTAACGATTACTTCAACCGAGTTACATACCAATATCGAAATATTGTTCTGTATAACGATTACTTAAATCGATTTTACGAAACCGAATTCTTCATTGCATAGCTACTTTATAACACATACATTGTACACATACAACACATACATTGTATTCAATACGATATACAACGCAGAAAAGTCCAATATGATATACGATACAAAGATATAATACAAAATTTATAAACGTATATCGAAAGTTTATTTTTCCTCGTTTCCTCTCGGAGTCTAAAAAAGAAATTTGTTCGAAACCTTACCAGGTAGGAACTCGATTTCCTCAGTGTCCCCGTCGTAATAGCGGTCGAACTTCCGAATGTTGTTGCCGTCATGGTACTTAAATGAGTGCAGGTCGTTGTAATACTCTGGCGAATCCGCCTCGTCCAGGGATCTTTTCTGCTTCCGCAGATTGTTCCTGAGGAGCTCATCATGGAATTGCCGAGCCGCGGGAACCAGCGTGATCGCGCCGGTTCCCAGGATCAGCAGCGGCAGGATCCATCGTGGCAATGCCATTGTGCTAGTTAGCAGAAACGTAATTGTGTTTAATGCGCGAAAGAAACATTGAGAAAAGAATTGGAGACACATGTGTGTTTGTGTTTTTTCTCATTTGATACTTTTTTTTATTTAACACATAAAAGTACACATAGATTAACGTAAAATTTTAAAATGATTATTTTGTATAAAAGAATATGAATTAAAAAAAAAAGAATTTGAGAAAACAAATTTGTCATTTGTAAAAGAAAATATTTTATAAATAGAGATATATACAGAAAGTATATTATTATTATTAATTTAATATTTAAAATTAAAAAAATCAATGTATTATAATATAAGATATGGATTTAAAAAATTGGAAAAGCATGTCAATTTATCAATAACAATTTCAATTATCAAATATACACCTATATCTCTCTTATGGCGAATTTGAGTGGACGCATTTCTTCTTCTCGTTTTATTGCCGCAGCCTAATCGGCTGATATTAGATCATCATGATGATCTTCGAAATTGGATAATTCGTGTAATGGAGATGAAAATCAAGCAGAACAAGTCACGATAATGTCAAAATGATATTAAAATAAATCAGAAATAATAGAAAAATGACTTTTAATCATTTTGGAGTCATTTTGACATCATTTTGATATCATAATGACTTATTCTTCTGCTTGGGAATGCAGCGGCCATCTCGAATCGGGCGGACCTAACAAAAGAATGATGCAATCAAAACGGAAATGACAAAGCGCCCCTTCAGACACTGGGCGCCTGTGACTACGACGCGCGTTTAGACGAATGAAGAGACTATGAATTGTGCAATGTAAATGCATAATTGAAGCCGGCCACGTTTTTCAAAAATATAATCGCGCTGACGTAACACACATCCGACCCATCATAATGTGAATTTATACATATAATACCATGATTCAAAATCCATGGTGTCGAATCCACACCCTGTTGGTCTTTTATTGGACGCACTAGTGCGCACTGGTGCATATTAAAGCCGTTGTACACTGATTTATTTTGAATGTAAAAATAAAATGCAAATATTTCGAATTATAAAGTATTTTTTTTCAATACTATCTAAACATCCTAAAAAAATATATGTGGATCATCATAAGTATTTTAAATAAAATTTCCACCATGTTGATATTAATATAAATACCAACGCAGGGTGTGATTTCAACACCATGGATTTTGAATCATAGTACATATTTTTATACCTAACAGCACAATAAAATGTATTGAGTATTTCACTGCTTAACCAATTTCTGTGTTTATAATGAACACATATATTTACATCAATTTGTGTACAATGGCTTTAATGTATAACATACATCAGTGCGCACTGAATGCGTCCAATCAAATTCGCTGTGAATAAAAAAACAAGCTCCTCGATTCGATTTTACGCTCGATGCCGTCAGATGCGTACTTGTATTCTATATCGTAATAAATATATATAGATATATTGACGTCTATTTTGCATACTGTGTACCGAGTTAATATCGATTTTGTTAATAGGGTAACGAAGTCCTTCGCGCGGATGAAGACGTATCGAGGAAATCTATGATGTAACATCAAGACAAGTCCAGAGATCGGAATAGCCCTTCGTGAAAATCCGATATTCATAAAAAAACTCATCGAACTTAATATCAAAACTTATTGAATTTAAAATTGAACTAAAGAATTAATCAGAAAGTAACAGTTAGATTATAAAAAGTGATTAAAAAGGAAGAAAGGAAATTATAAAAGAGTTCTCTTATATATTTTATAATTAAAAGTCAGAATAAAATGAGTTAAATAAGAATATTGTAATAAGACGATAAATGAGGCACAAATTGAATACAAATTACATTGCGCAGCAAACGTCTTCTCCTTCAGGATCGATAAACATAAAGAAACGTTTCGTAAAGAAATAAATATAAATATTATACAATTATAACATAAATCCGTAACGGTTGAAAATTTCTCTAATTTGCAAGAGCGATGTTTTTATTTTGTTGATAAAAACTGACATTAACGAAAACTGGCGTCTTAAATGTTACGGAGGGGAATCAAGTTACCAGATGGTACCGACTCGTAACGTGAAACTCGGTTGAATTTCGCGTGGTTATCGCGATCGCACGTGTTTGCCAGCGTACGTTTTGTGATCGGCGAACAACGACCTCGATCGTTAATATCTTACTTTGTAAATTCTTGCAAACGAATCCAGTTCCGGAATTCGGTTCTGGGATGAATTACGACATGTCGGCTTGACTGCGATCGACAGGACGATTCTACATGCGGCTACGTGTCGCAGGTGAGATTTACAATTACAAAACACAATAATTTATATTATTATTATAATTAAAAATCTGGTGGATTGTCGCAAAACGTCCCAAATAGATCAAAAAATTATTATGATATCAAAATAGCTTTAAAATGATTATTAAAAATTACTTTTTGATTCGATTATTTATTTTACGTCATTTTGTTGTTACAGTACATGTTATTTTGCTTGAAATTCCAGATAGAATCCAAGTAGAACAACAACTAATCATCAAAATGACATTAAAATGAATCGGAAATGATTAAAAAATGATTTTGAATGATCATTTTGGAGTTATTTTGACATCATTTTGATATCATAATAACTTGTTCTGCTTGGATCCCAAGAATTACACCAAGTCAAGAGAAACTCAAAATAATTTTATTTTGGTGTTATGAAAGTCAAAATGATGATTTTTTTTGTTACAAAATTTGATTGTTTATTAACGTTAAGAATAAAAATAAAGTCATTTTGCTTTTTTTTTGTTAACTTCCATGTATTCTTTGGAATGGAGTCATCATAAAGTTGTAATGATATCACAAGACGTCATCGTGACGTCATCATTAAATACTTAAAAAAAACTTATGTGAATGACAAACATGATCATAATAATATCTTTATAATATTAGTTTGACTTTTCTGTGTTTTTTTACTTGACATATGTTGTAACTGAATAAGAAACAAGTTGCAGCATCAAAGCAGAAACTAAATTGACTATGTAAACTGTGGGATTCTAATCAATACGGCGTAGGAAACAAAACTAGCTTAACTTAATTAACGGAATTTGACAGATTGGTGGATAATACGTAATGAAATGCGAGACATGATGTACCTGATTAATTTAATCTCTCATCCACGTAACACCCTTCAGGATAAACAGGCTAATGAGCAGTTCTTCCCTTTTTCTCTCTTTTCTTCTTTTCTACGTCGTAACGTTGTCGACGACGATATGCACTCGGGTGTGCATACAAATCCCGACCTGCTCTTTCACGACCTGGAGAACTGTCAATGGCGGCTGCTTTTATATAGGCCGATGTAGGTGGATAAAATCAATAAAATCGCGCATGGAATTCATTGCTGTTGGTGGCAGCAGCGGCAGCAACAGCAACAGCATCATCAGTAGTAGCAGCAACAAGTAAAAGACAGATGGGATGCAATCCTATCCATGAGAGAATTAATTCAAACAGAACGACGAGTCACATCATAAACATCAAAATAATATTTAAACGAATCGTGATTGATCGAAAAGTAATTTTTAATCAGCATTTTTGAGTGTTTTGATGTCATTCTGATGATTTTTTTGTTCGGGAAAATTCGGATACCAGACTGAAAATTTCAATGGCTCCTTTTCATCACTTATTTTCTCGAACTGGATGACCTGAGGAATGTTTTCCGATCCTTCGGGGCCGCGAACCCCGCCTTCCAGGGCTGCCATTGACGTATACGGTGCCTTTGTGCAAAAAATATTTTACTGTCTTTAATATTTGTATGTAATGAAAACGGCTTTATGTAATCAAATTTGCATTTAGCAAATCAAATTTGCTAAATAAAGAGCATAAAAAATAAAATTAAACACAAGACATTTTACAAAGATTGTTTTTCACAATAATGCATTGTCTGCAATATACGGAGTAAGCTTAAGAAGTAAAAAATTGATCAGTCACAGTCGAATGTGAGATGAATAATCGACTATAATTGGTCAATTTGTTACTCTTACTTCTTACACCAAGTTTACTCCGCGTATTGTAGATGACGCAAGACCTTGCGTAATCTTCCATGCTACTTATTGGGTCATTTAAAAAGTATCCGCGGTTTTTTGTCACTAGATAGTATTGATGGTCATATATCGGGCAACACTAATCCGATTGTGTCAAACGAACGCGCGTCTGAAAGATGACATTTTAGGTTACATTTTTTGTAAACAAAGTTTGATGATTCATCAATCGTGTCAAAAGTTATATTGGTTTGAAAATGAGTGAAATTTCTGAAGAAATACGCTATGTGATGCTTTTTTACTACAAAAAAGGCAAAAACGCAGCACAAACATGCAGACAAATTTGTGAAGTTTACGACGCGGATGTAAGTGAACGCAGGACGCAGGAGTGGTTTGTTCGATTTCGTTCTGGAAATTTTGATGTCAAAGATCGACCTCGCTCTGGTCGGCCAGTCACTGAAAAAGTCGATGAAATTTTACAACTAGTCAAGCAAGACCGGCATGTGAGCTGTCAGGAGATAGCCAATGCACTAAGAATCAACCATATGACAGTTTGGAATCATTTGAAAAAAGCTGGCTACGCAAAGAAACTCGATGTTTGGGTGCCACATGAATTAACGCAAAGAAATTTGATTGATCGAATTTCCATCAGCGAAACACTACTAAAACGCAACGAAATCGACCCATTTCTGAAGCAAATCATCATAGGCGATGAAAAATGGGTGAAATACAAGAATATTGTTCGTAAAAGATCATGGAATAAGCGCGGCGAACCACCACAAACGACTTCAAAGCCTGGATTGATGGCAAATAAGATGATGCTGTGTGTATGGTGGGATTGGAAGGGAGTCGTCCATCATGAGGTGTTACCACATGGCCTAACGATTAATTCAGAGCTCTACTGTTCACAACTGGATAGATTACAGGAAGCGATTAAGGAAAAACGACCAGAATTGATTAACAGAAAAGGTGTTGTCTGCCATCATGACAACGCCAGACCATACACATCTTTGATGACGCGCCAAAAATTGACGGAACTTGGTTGGGAAGTTTTGATGCATCCACCGTATAGCCCGGACCTTGCACCGTCTGACTACCATTTGTTTCGATCTCTGCAGAACTCTCTTGATGGAAAGACATTGGCCGACAAAAGAGCTGCCGAAAATCACTTGAAAAAGTTTTTCGCCGATAAACCACAAAAGTTCTACACGAATGAAATTACCTGAAAAATAGCAAAAGGTTATAGATAATAATGGCCAATATATACTTGATTAAAATTGATTTTCAATAAAGAAAAATTTCATTCAAAAATTGAACAAAAAACCGCGGATACTTTTTAAATGATCCAATATTTAGCAAATTTGATTAATATTTCTATTTACCAATCTCTCTTTTAAATAAACTACTTTTTAAGTAGGTGACAGTATAAATTTTTAACTTTTCTAATAATATACCGAAAAACATGGTTGAAAATGGACGGGAGAATCAGAATTTTCTGATTAAATTTATTAGAATTCTAATTAAGATAGCCGAAATTCTGGTATATATAATATTCCTGGGAAAATATATATATATCTATTAGGATTCTTATTTTTACCAGAATAATTATATCAATCAGAATTCTAGTAGATTTAACCAGAAAATTTTTATTCGTTCATTTTCCACTAGAATTACTGTTTAATCCAACCAGACTATTTTTCTCAGTGTAGCTGGAGTTTTCGTGAAACAAAGCAAATCTTTTATTGCTTCAGATTAATCCAGGTAGAATACAGAGTAATAATTAAGTCATAATTAAGTCATAATGAATCATAGGATGTCATCGTGACGTTATTTCATATTTAAAAATAAACTTTAAGTGATAAATAAGATCATAATGATGTCCTTATAATGGAAAAAAACCCAAGAACAGCAAGTCACATCAAAATGACATTAAAATGAATCGAAAATGACTTTTAATGATCATTTTGGAGTCATTTTGATATCATAATAACTTGTTGTTCTACTTGGAGAGTCTGGTTGGAATTCTTGTTGAAAATAGATCAATTAGAATTTTCTGATTGAATCTTATAATTCTAGTCTATTTATTTTCTTCTTCGAATGCCATACGCTATCTCAGCGCCTCTCTCAGGGGAGACCAGGGTCAGTTGAATATAAGTAGAATAATCGAGACTACATTAAAAACAAAACACGCGAAAAATGCGTAAACGTGTCTGAGCAGCAGCGATTGCCGCTAACATCTTGTTGCGAATACATCTATGATAGAAGTTATATCATAATTTTAAAAAATCGTACACCTAAGTAAATATTTTTATTCTTAAAGTTTTTCTTTTACTATCGTATATGATTGTCTGAGATTGATTTCTACTTAGATAGTAAGTGTAGTTCTTACTTAATAAAGTCCAACAGATTTTTTTTTTGTTTATGTGTCTCTATTATTGTATATTGTTTTTTAAAAAATGAACGGATAGGGATAGTAGAGTAACTACAGCATGGAACTGTATGACTCATTTAGTGACGACTCTTATAATACTTACTCAAAATTTTATTCCTTTAAAGAGATTTTCCTCAGTGGTAAATGTTATAAGTTTAGTTCTCTCATGTCCAATCTCGAAAACTAGGCTTATTCGACATGTTTTTGCACGAAATGAACAAATTTTGCAAAAAAAAGTATGTTTGCCTTGCGAAGCGAATGTTTGTGTTTAAAATATTTTTATAAAAGTTTTATTAATATGTAACCAAAGATGTAGCTTAAAATACATTAACATACATAATCTTTATTTTAATAATCTTAGTCGAATTACCCCGGTCCTGGGGCTAGTTGAATCAGATGGAATGCATTAGAAAAATGCATTTTTTTCATATTGGTTATTAGTTTCCCCTTATTATTATTAAAATATTATTAGGTAGTCAAATGTATGTAGTAACTGGTGTAGAAATTCATTTTTTCGATAAGTCTCTTAATTTTGTCTGTAAAAATTCGAAACTGAGAAATGAGTCTATTAGCCCCGGTCTCTCCTACCTTTGCGCGCACACTCGTACACAACATATATATGGGGATTTACAGTTTAAACGCTGATTCCGAACGGCAACTTTTGATAGGGAGGTTTTCTGGGCAAGTATACTATTGGTTTGCCATCGCCTTCCGAGAGGAGCTACGAGTGTATGAAAATTTTTCGGTTCTGCCTGGGATCGAACCCGGGATCTCTAGTATATCAGACCAATCTATCTGGGATAATCACAAAGAATTCTGATTGACATGATTTTCTGATAGAGAATCTGGTTAGATTAATTGGAATTCCGATTGAAAATGAAGAAATCAGAATTTTCTGATTGAGAATCTAATATAATTCTAGTTGAGATAACCACAATTCTGATTAATATGGTCAGATATTCATTTTCAGCTAGAAATTTTTCTTAATATATTATTGCGACTTCTACTTCAGGAGCAGCAATATCTATTTGACCAAAAATAGAATTCTTTCTCTTAATTGAATTAAGATTAAGATTTTCTGATTAACAATCTGATTAACATAACTAATCTGTACTTCGCGGGTTTTCTCCATGTCTTGGTCCATTCTTGATGTGCCAACGTTTCGTGGGCCTTGCACGAAACGTTGGCACATCAAGAATGGACCAAGACATGGAGAAAACTCGCGAAGCACAGATTAGTTATATAGAAAGCACCCATGGAAGCATCAAGAAGATAATCTGATTAACAATTAGGATCATGCAGAAGATCGAGATTGCGATTAGAAATAAATAAAAAATTAATCAATCGCAATGTATAAATCCGAATGTATAAATAAATACCGAAGAGTTTAATTAGTGTGGATCGCCGCGAGCATTGAGCCTGGGTCATCTCAGGTTCTCTCGAGTAAGAAAAGCTGCAGGAGAAAAATTGTAATAGGTGACATAACATCTATTTAATCCTTGAGCACAACCCGAGACTCTACAGAGGTCCATCATGGTTAAAAATTACGCGAGACCATTTTATGGGCAAATGAAAGTCGAGACTTTGTCTTCCATGTTTTTATTACGTCGTGTTTTTTTCATGTGCGTAGTGCACGAGCTTCGTCATCACAGCATTTGCAGTGTGACGGCCGCATTTCTCACATTTATAATATTTCATAAAATATATTTATTATAATATTTTCATAAAAATATATTTTCGCTGAACGTATATCATCGCTGAAAAAAAATTTTTTGGTATTTGTGATTAGAATTGTACGATAAAATAATTGTGAAAGAATTATACTAAGAAAAAATATATAATTGGCATTAAAAATGTTTTATTGTATTATTGTAGTATTATTGTAGTTATAGTATGTTAATAATAATAATAATTGTATTTACAGTTTTATATATAACAAAAAAAAAATATATATATATATATATATATATATATATATATCTGGTTGTCCTGCAAAACTACTATAACTTTATAATTGTTTTCAAGAGTAATAATAGAACTATAAAACTTAGTTTTATTAGTTATATTGGTAATAATGTAATTATTTTTATAAATAATAAAAATATTATATATGTAATATACTTTTATATAATGTGTATATTACTACTAATATTGTAATAATCATAACTATGAAAATCCTAATTATTTAACCATGCAATTATCAGTATAATAAATATCGAAAACCTTCCTCTAGCAATAAATATTGTATGTCGCGTGAGATCCAAGAATAGAAATACAACGCAAATGGGATATACATGACGCAAATGGGACGTATGATTCGTTTTACAAAATTAATCGTAATAGAACAGAAAGAGAGACTACATATCCAAGCAGAATAAAAAGTCACAATAATGTTAAAATGGCATTAAAATGAATTGAAAATGATTGAAAAATGATTTTTAATGATCATTTTGGAGTCATTTTGACATCACTTTGATATTATAATGACTTGTAGTTCTATACTTGGTTCATTAATTAATTTACATTAATTAATCCGTGAAAAGTTAGGAGAGCGAAGAAAGGCGTTTTCGGAATTTCATTCAGGAAATATTGATCATCGTCGCGGAATTGCCCGGTCATTGGAATGCGCTGTCTGCCAGTGCATAATTCTTCGACAGCAATCGCGCGGAAACCTTTTATAGCGAGAATAATACGAAGATTATTTCATAATTTACTATATTTCAGAATTTACATCCTGTATACGCATGCATAAATGCATTACACTATTTTCGACTCAGAGATTTATAATATAGTTTCCTTGCAGCTGCATTCGATTAAAATTATACTTCTTCACGAAACAAGACATTAAGATGTATATCTAGAATAGTATATCTAGAATAAGAATTATATCTAGATAGTTCTTTATTTGAACCAAATTTGACTATTGTCTTGACTTGTTAAGAATCAAAATAAAATCATTTTTTCAAAAAAATGTCAAATTCTGTATTTTGCGAGCGTCCGTCAATGGCGCAATCTTTGCGTTTAGATCAGCGCTTTTGTTACGAATATTATCGATAACTATATCGCGATATCACTTATCCGCAAGATAAACGATAAAATTGTCGGACGATACCGAGAGAAGATAGACAGATAAAAATTCAAGTACGAATGATCGGACAGTCTTTCCTCGGTGGTTAACGCGGGTTCGTCAATCGCCCTCAGAACAAATCTCCTTATTTAACCGAGCAAGTGTCATCCTTATAGAAATTTGATACTGGAAGGTAATAATTAAGTACTTATTTTGAATATTAGAAGCATTGGCGTTTCAGTACTTTCAATACTTAAAATTCAATAGTTAAAAGAATTAACTTAACTAGAACAATAACGTAATAAAATCAAGATAAAATAAAATTAAAATTACTTTAGAAAAAATCGTGATAATATCGTAAAATACATTCTCGATTATGATTTTGACTTGATGAATGACTTGACATGACAATGATTTTTATGGGACTTTTTTACTAAAAAATCACATAAAAGTCATTAATATGTCAAGAATATTCATTACAAAATCATTATTAGAAATAAAAAATTTTTCATAAATATGTAAAAATATGTATAAACATGTATAAACATTAATATGTATGAATATTCATATAACTATATTAATATATATATATATATATCTATATCCCTATAATATATAATATATATATATATATATATATATATATATATATACATAATATGAAATATGTCTATACATGTTCATTCATCTTTCTTTCTTTTGTAAAAGACTTTTTAATGTAATAGAAGTAATAATAACAATGTGAAAACATTACAAATAATTAAAAGAATAGTTTTCACACTATTCGTTTTAGAAAAAATCAAGTTTGGAGAAATGTAAAAAAATTCCTTATATATAAAATTATACATAATTGTGTATGAGTAATTTTTTTTTACATTTCTTCGAACTTGATTTTTTCTAAAACAAACAATGAGAAAATTATCCCTTTAATTATTTTTGATATTTCTGTGATCATTATTATTATTTTTATTACACTAAAAGGTAATTTTACAAAAGAAAGAGAGATGTATGAATATGTACGTGGACATATTTTATATATAATTATATGTATATTTATGCATCTTTGTATATATTTATATATATTCACGCAAAAAAATTTTCTATCAGAGAAGTGTATCATACAACATCATTATATTATAAATTCTTTTTATAATTCTGATATTATTATGTTCCATTTAGAGAATATCAACAGTGCTTTCAATATTCAAAATAAAAATCAATCACTATCTAAGTCAAGAAAAAGCCAAAATGACTTTATTATGACATCATAAAAATCAAAATAATGATTGATTATTTGTTACAAAATTTACCCAAACAGAACAGCAAATCACAATAACATCAAAATGATATTAAAATGAATCGAAAATGATTAAAAAATGACTTTTAATGATCATTTTGAAATCATTTTGACATCATAATGACTTGTTGTTCTACTTGATATTAAAGTGTTTATTGACATTAAGAAATAAAGTCATTTCAATTTTTTGTTGGCCTTTGTATTCCTTGGATATCTTCCAGTATATTCAATTGGCCAGTAAATTGGATTTCTGTAAGGGTGAAAAAAATCGCAGGTGAAGATATCAGACCTTTCTCTCTCTATCTCGACTGTTTTTGTGATCATCCCTCTTCTTTGCTCATCGGAAACGGTAAACTAGATCTTCTTCACTCCACGATGATGCGGTACACGGAAGCGGATCCGATGGCGGAGCGGAGTTACGCGCAGCAGCTCAACGACACGTCGGCGAACAACGGCGAGCAACAATCGCAAGCGACCGGTATCAGATAAAGATATCGCAATGTTTTATCGCGCGGAGGACATTTCTTTTTTCTTGCGCAATTTTTTTTTCAGAATCAATCATAAATGGTTCATCATTTTTCTCTTTTTATTCCTTTTTTGGGTCCGCCAGCGACGAGCGCGGCGACGCAGACGATGGAGCTGCAGGAAAACGTTCCGATCATTCACGCGAATCCCATCACAATCCAACCGGGAGGTGAATAGACTATTAATTAATAATGAAACCCATTAATTAATAATGAAACTCCAAGGAGCACATTAAAATCAAGAGAAAATCAAAATGATTTTCTTTTGACGTCATGAAAGTCAAAATAAATTTTCTGTTACGAAATTTGACTTATTAATATTAAAAATAAAAATAAAATCGTTTTAATTTTTTGTTGACTTTGTGTATTCCTTAATTAGAACGATGTCATTAACGACCGCGATAAAATGTAATTTGTCTCTTCTTTTTTGTGCGTTGCGTAAATAAAAACAGAAAATTAAATTATGATAATTTATTTAAATTATTAATTTATTTTAAATTAATTATTAATTTATTTATTTAAATTAATTAATTGAATTACTAATATATTAAAAAAAATAAATCTAAACAAAGAAAACTGCGCAATGCGTTATATAAACGTTTTTCTTTTTTTTTCATGTAATACAATTGTTGCTTCACAGCAAAAACAATTTTCCTTAGTTATTGAGGTAGTAAGTTAATAATTTTTCAATTTGTTATTAAAATATTTAATGTATAAAACTATTATTCCGATTATATTCTCTATGACAATTTCCAAGAACATGCATATATAATTTTTTTTCATTTCCATGGAAAAAATTTTTAAACAATTGCTCGAAAAAATAAATAAAAATTACAATAGGCTAATCATATATATATATATATATACATATAAAATAAACAAAAAAAAATATACAAAAATATCAAATTGATATATTTGATATATAAATATATATAATAATTAAACTTAATATATGTATAAAATATTCAATATATTAAATTAATTTATATACATATTAAATATTAAATACATTTATTATATATACATACATATATTTGTGTACAATTATAAATAACTAGTCTTTAATTGATTGTGTAATGCGATGAAAACGATCTTGATAACGAGTACTCACGTATTCAATAAGATTCGCAGCCACCTTTGTCCTTACTAATTATCACATTTGTAGAAGGTGAGAGTCGATTCCGTAGGCCAATTCCTATCAGCACTCTCGACTGGATCTCGACACCTAGGTCGCACTTAAACGCGATCACCGGTACACAGTTCTTGGACGGCGTTGAGCAGTTGGAAATTCAGCAGGTTATTGATTTGAGTACTCGTACGTATTTAGCGCACGATGCGCCAACTTTTTGCTCTAAAAAAAAAATAGAGCGAAGCAAGGAGATAATTATAATAAATTTAAATAACTGATATATAATTGAATAAAATAATTTTAATATATAATACGTCAAATATACGTAAATTCCTTATTATCAAGAAAAATATGCATATTTATTTAATATTGTTTAGATATTTTATATTATTTAATGTTAACAAATAATTATTAATTATAGTTAAATCATATAATTATATTTATTTTTTACTAATATTAAGTTTTATTTACAAATTATTAAAAAATGTAATTTAATTCTACTTGAAATTTTATCAATATTAAATGACGTAATAGATAATACAATTGCATTATGTACGAATAAAAAATATAATAGAGATGTACGCGATTTTTGCGCGAAATACTTGGCAGTACTCGGCAGACTGGATAAGGGTATTCAGTACAGGGTGAAAGTGCCACGCGCGGAAACACTGTTTCTTGCTATGGAATCCAGGATGGAAACGGAATCGCGATTGTGCGGCTGGTACAAAGGATTCGTGTTGAACGTTCTGGATCAGTGTGGCGAAACCGCCTTCATCATCCGAAAGGATCCCAGCTTGTTGCACGTGCCGTGCTCTCGACAGGTAAGTCGACGAAGGCGTACTGTAGTACGCATTCCTGCAATGATACCGGATTTAATTACAGAAAGTTTGACATCTTAATTATCGGCGTATCGCAAATCTTCTTTCTTACGCTGATTTATGTTATATATTTATATTTTGCATATAATTTTAGACGTGCAGGCAACACAATCGTCTTAATAATTTTTTCAGAGTTTAAAAAATGTGTTTTGATGTTTCAAAAGGAAAAAAGTGTCTGATGATTCATTGATAATCTGATCCCAAGTAAAACAATAAGTCATTGTGATATGAAATGATGCTAAAATGATCATTAAAAGTCATTTTTCAATCATTTTCGATTCATTTTAATGTTATTTTGACGTTATCGTGACTTACTGTTCTGCTTGAGACAGTTCAAGAAACACATAAAAGCCAACAAAAATCAAAATTATTCAATTTTGATTCTTAACGTCAATGAACAGTTACATTTTGTAACAAAAAATCATCATTTTGACTTTCTCTGAAATTGAAATGTTTCTTGTGTTATGTTTTGTTTCACAAAGGAAGATATATCGTCGCGATAAATTGACTTCAGTGTGTTCAATCAAATTATTAATCCTGCCGTTCGGTTCGAGAAACCCATTTTTCTTATTAAAACAGAATAATTTTCTCTATGAAATTTTCTGTAACTCCTGTAAATTAGAAACGAATTTTTGACCTTATTAGATATTTTAACATTTAAAATATAAAATAGAAATTTTTTTTGTATCAGTCAAAAAGAGAGAAAATTCAATTATATATTTCAATTTAATAATAATTTACTAGGAGCAAAATAAAACTGTTAAATTATCTCGAAGCTTCCTCAATGATTTGAAAACTTTACAAAAAAATATTTATATATAACGAAACCGTATCAAATTCCGTGTGGGATGCGAACGGAACAGCAGGTTTAATCCTCGATTATCAGATCTTAAAGCAAAATGACGAACATTTCTATTTTCTCGCTTGATCCGTTCATTTTTCTCCAGAGAATTACAGTTGAAAGCGCGAATCTTATCGGTAGCGTGGAGAAGAACTTTTCCCCGATAGGTCCAAGTTTCACCGTGTACAACGCGGTCCAGGAGCCTCTCTGCAACATATATGGACCCTTCACTTGCGACTGTTGCATGTTCAAGGAAGCGCAATTCCAGGTGAATGGGATCATCCATGTGGAATACGTTAATGTCGCACAAAAAGTATCGAATAATCGATCAGATTTATCGCAAATAGTGTAAAACGTAGGACTGAAAACGAGACTTGAGTTGCACACAACTGTTGTTACTTTTTGTCCGACAATATTTTTTATTTATTTTTATTCGATTTATATTTACTATTAATTGATTATTATTATCACTATTATTATTATTATTATTATTATTATTAGAAGCTATTATATTAATAGTATTAATACTACACTGAGAAAAATGATTACCATTATCATAATTTTTAATTATGTTATTTTACTATAATTATAAATATTTTTTATTCTAACTATATATTGAAATTAATTTATAATTATTTTAATCGTGCAAATGATAATTACTTCAATTGCATTATAATAATTATAACTATTGTTTTTATCAACAAGAGACACAAGTGCAATACAGTAATAATCTGAATTTGTTTAACATTGGCAACCCTGTTGAAAATCCTTGTAAGTTTTTTGTACCAGATCTTAAAAAAGTTGTATGTGATCAATCAAGATTACTAAATAAACGTACATGATCATATAAGAATCTTATATAATTTATACATAAATTTTTCTTAATTCTTTTTTATTTTATATATTCAATCCAGTTTCTGTTCATTCAATAATTCTATTTCATTTATTGGGATGATCGATATTACTTTGAAGTGATCATGTAAAAAAGTTATTTCTTAAGAGTATGTTATTAAGGCTAAACAATTAAAATCTTTTCATTGTAATATAAATCATCGTCTACGATTCATGCCAGATTCCTGCACCAACTTGAAAAATAAATAAATTAATTTTTAGCCACAAAATGAATTCTTTTATAAATCCATTCAATGATCTTTGCTTGTCTCATTCCATTTTATTTACCGACACGAGCAACAAATCACACAAAATATTCTAATAATATTCTTGTAATATTTTCATAATGACACTCCAGTTATATTTTTGCAAGATTCACGTAACATGCGTGTAAGAGTCAAATAACATGTTTATAAGATTTCATGTAATATGGATATGAGATTCATGCAAGATTCTTGATTTATTTACAAATCTTGTATGTTCCTGTCCGAAATTTGTATGTGAAAATTTTCTTAGAAGATCTCACAAGAATTTTTCTTGTAAGAATTTGCAACACAGGAAAACAACAAAGATGTAATGATTCACTATGTTAAAAAGTATAGAGTATAGAAATACATATGTGTGAGCCAACCGCAGAACTTATTGCGTAAAACAATACATATATTTTCAGTTGTACATAAAGTAGTCATTTTACCTCGTACGTTAATAACTTGCATTTGACATATTTCGACTGCGTGATTGAATCCTCTTCAGAAATAATATAAATGATTACATAAGCTGAATGGCGAAACTTTATCTTCTCGAAATTTTAAAGCTATGCTACCTCCGAGTTTACTGTGTCAAACTGTGTTATTTATGTTTCTTGCTGGAAAGCAAGTAATGATATGCAGCCTGTAATGATAAATGCGATTATGTAATTTTTTTTTTTTTTCTCTTGCATATCTTTTACTTTTATTACCTCATAAATAGTAAGCATATGTTAAGAAGGTAGTTATATAATTGCGATTGCATTTACTACGTAAAAATTATTTTAAATGCTATTAAAGTTATATTATTTTCTTATTTATCATTCATCTCTTGACATTTTACTATATTTTTTAATATTCAAAATAATTTAATATTTTAGTAATTTAATAATTTAATTTAAAATTATCATAATATGGAGCTTCAACAATTTTTTCATAGTAAAATTATAAATGTAAAGTTATTATCGCAGATATTATAGCAATAATAATTATAAAAATGAATCTAATCATAATTATTTTATCATGTAATTACAGTAAAAAGTTGCAACTTTTTCTCTCAACGTATTTATTGTTAAAAACACATTACATTAATATTTATGTAATAATGTATAATAACATATATAATAATTATATATGTGTATATATTATATGTATAATATAATAAAATTTAATAACATACTTTTATGTTAATTTTAATTACTCTACTTCATCTATTTCTTCCTTTTTAGATCGTATCATTGGATGGATCTCGCCAAGTCGCATCACTAATACATCAATGGGATCACTTTGCAGTCGACTACATCCTGCTTCTCACATTTCCAGTAGATACAGACGTGAGATTGAAAAGCCTGCTCCTCGGCGCGTCGTTCTTAATAGTGAGCGATCACTTTTTAATTTTATTCTGACAATACTTGATTTCTTTATTGAACAAGTTCAAGTCAAAATCCTCATACACATCTTATACATGTATATGTAACATAAATTTACAATTAAATATAATTTATTTATATAATTATATTTTTATGTACAAGAATATATTTTTATGTTTCAGGAATACCTGTACTTTCATCGAATAAGAAGAGCTTCCAGAAGATAGACACTGATTATGAATAATTTGCGACTTTTAAAATTATTGCTTCTATTTGTTCTATTATATAGTACCGGCATAAACTATGGATTTTACAAAACTGATATATCTTTTAAGAAATACAACTTATGCAATCTTACATTACAATTTACGTAAACTTACCCAAGCAGAATAAGTCATGACAACGTCAAAATGACGTTAAAATGAATCAGAAATGATTGAAAAATGATTTGTAATGATCATTTTGGAGTCATTTTAACATTATTTTGAAATCATAATGATTTGTTATTTTACTTAGATAGGTGACTTTATGTAGGTGACAATCGGATTGTATTATCAAATAACATAATTCTCATCGCTTTTAATATTGCAATTTAATACGATAAATACTCACTGCAAAAGTGCAAGGTATAAATATGTAGCATTTTTAAGATTTCTACATGAAAAGAATGAGTTTGTTGAGATATTAAAAAATTTTTTAATCTAGATATAGATCTGAAAAAAATGTGTTGAGCCATTAAAATAGTAATTACGTAGAAATTTCAAGATAATTAGAGTGCTGCAAAATTTTTGACGTTCTAAATCAGTTTAACTTACATAATTATTTTGATGATCCAACAAAATTATTTTTATATCTGTATCTAGCTAAATTTTAGATATTTCAATAAAACCGTTCTTTTATGTAAAAAAATAAAATAAAATAAAATAAAATAAAATAGAACGCAAAATATACGATTTTTCGAGCTCCGAAGCAAAATCTTGAAAATGATATCACTTTTTCATAACTCAATCGTTCAAAGACATTGTGATTTATACAATATAAAATGTTGAACAATATAAAAGATTGAAGATGTTCGTATTTTTATTATTTTCAGGTGATCTATATTTTATCTTTATGTGTATGTGTATATGCGTGCACACAAGATAAAAATTGTATGTATATTATTAAGAAATTATATCATAGAGATAATAATAAATTAATATCCGTAAGAAAGCGAATTACTAGTTTTCTTTCTATTGTATTATATGCGAAAATTGAAGTGAACGTTATAAATTATAAAACATCTTTTAGACTTATTCACAATATATGGATAAACGACTATCAAATTATCCGCATTAGTGTTAATTATTATATACAGAGTGTCTCAAAAGTTTTTGTCAATCGTTTTTGTGTAGATAGAGCGGATTGAGTCAAAAGAAACAAAAATCATTTAATTTCTTTTCATAAATTCAACTCTAAGAATTTTTTCGGAATTTTTAATCAACTTTTTAGTGCATTTTCTTATTTTTACATGAGACAATACGGTATTAAAAAATTCTAAAATATTCTGAAAAAATTCTCAGAACTTTATGAAACGAAAATAAATGATTTTTGTCTCTTGCAGCTTTTCTATAAAGTTGATAGTATTTGAGTAAAAAATTATTCAAAACCAATATTTATAATTTTTAATAATAACATCTTGTTAATTATTGCGAAAATTGCAAAATAGTAGAGGACTTTTTGATTTAGTTTAATCTGCTCTATCTATACAAAAGCGATTCGCAAAAAATTTCGGGACACCCTGTATATGTATATATATAGAGGAAAACCCTCTATTATGAGATAGGTGCCTAATATGAAATAGCAGTGTTTTCGCTAAACTAATGAACGCTATCTATTGGTTCCACCATAAATTTATCGTTCTTAGATTGAAAACTAGTGGAAAATTCATTATTAGATCGCCTGTAATCGTTGCAAAAAAAGATTTTAGAATTTGGATGTCTTCAAGTTTTGAGATGAGCTTTTAAATCTTGTTTATTATTTAATAAATAAATATAATATTATTTGGCAATAAAAATTCTTCATGTGATGATAAAGTAAGATCGTATTAATAGAAAAATACGTCATATGTTGAATTGCTTAATTACAGAAATTAGATTTGATGATTGTAAAATCGAAAGGCGTGAAAATCATAATATGAGATACCCAGCATATTTCTAATATAATATGAAATAATCTATGCTCTTATGTCGTAGTAAAAATTGTTGCTGAAGTATAAATGTTATTGTACAATATTAAAAAGGACAATCGAAATAAACATCGAGTGCCTATTTCTGCGATGCTTGGTTCCAATTATCTGAAGATGAGTCAGCTAGGTACAATGCATATTCATTTTGCACTGGCTGTTTATTTGTATTTTAGAAACATTAAATAAAGTTTTTTTTAATTGCAATATTGATGTACTTTGCGTTTTATTATCGATTTCTTGGGACATCTCATATTAGGAGTACAATTTTTTGACTTTGCGATTTGCTCACTTTTCATATTTCTTTAATTTATAAAAAAAATAAAATTTGAATTAAATTTTACATAACATTATCTTAAAGCTTATTAAATTCCCTTCAAAATGACCTATTATTTTTTTTATTCTGCACATAGATTTCTAGCATTTACCTAAAATAAACTCAGTATCTCATAATAAGAACCTTTCCTCTATAAATTAATTCGCTTCAACGTTTACGCGATTCATTTCAAATAACTAATACGTATTATCAATTATTTGAAATGAATCATAAACGTTGATAAGCGAATTAATTTATATATATATATATATATATATATATATATATATATACATATATATATACATATACATATACATATACATATACATATATATACATATATATATATATATATATATATATTATTAATGCGGATAGTCGTTTATCTATATATTCGTAAATATGTTTATGTCTAAAAGATGTTTTATGATTTATAACGTTCACTTCAATTTTCTATTCGGAATAATTATAGTATTTTGTAATCGTTCTGAATAGAATCTGACTAAAACATGCAATTTTACATGCAGTGAAATATTTGAAGAAAGAAAAAAGAATATATAATATTAAAATATGTGTACAATATACAAAATATACAATATATACAATATATACAATATATACAATATATACAATATATACAATATATACAATATTATGTATAATATTGTAGATATTTTATAAATGTACGTAAATATATATAACATATACAATAAATGTAATAACAAATTACAAATACAACAACATATAAACACACACAAAATGAATATTAAAATATATATATCAAAATGCACTACGCATAAAATTACTATATAGAATTGAATAATTTATTTAAAAATAAAATTAGATTCTATTTCCTGTAATCTATTAGTAAAAATTAGAGATTATCCAAGTCAGATTTAAAGTTTATGAAAATTTGCACAAATTTTAATGAACTTTAAATCATTCTTTTCTTCAATGCATTTGGAACGGGTTCGTATCTATATATTTTGAAGTTATTCGTTTATTCTCGACACATTCCTCGAGCATTCAGATTGTCCTCTCCTTACATCTCTGCGTGATCGGGGGCCCAAAGTCTTTTGGAGTTCCACAGTGATGCTAACTCCACACTCGCTTGCAGCACGGTTAATAGCATGAAGAGGGCATAGACATACAACGCATGCGCAAATTCACGAATATAGACTTATTGTAGTAGTATATGTATCTTCTTATACCCTCTTGGAGTTCACATCATTAGTTCCCAAGCAGCTAGGTGAGTCTACCGACGTGATCGGACGTGTTGTTACACGTCATCATTTTTGGAATATGTGACCTATTTCGAACGCGCATTGAGTTTATGTTACTCTTTTAGACTTTCGTATTTTGCATATTATTTTTATTACTCACCGCATAAGTGGCATTTTCGATTCTGGCGTATCGATTTTGTTAGAGTCAAGGTCATTCTCACGCGAAGAACAAGTTCCACAGGCAGACACGATTTCTTTTTCTGGAGTTCTTCGGACGGAGTTTAAAAGCGAGCACGTAACGACAGTGCACTTTGCTTCATCACAACCGGTGTACTTTGTTTCACATTATGCGATTTCATAATGAAAACGATCTCTAATTTGCGTGTTCTGTGGTTTCAATTTAATGTTTCTTCTTTATTATTTTCCTTTCGAGTGTAACAATATCAGTTCTGAAGAACCACTCGACTGTGGTGGACGCGTTTCGGCTCGAGTATTACAAATTTACATATTTTTGAAAGTGTTGCCGACTTTGACTTAGCATTGAACTTTTCGTAGCCATCTCGTGATTTTGGATAACCCGTTCAGTCATCTTAACGCACGTCCGTGCGGCGTGACGATGCCATAGACGCAAGCCCGGTGTCCGTGAAGGCTTCGCCATTTTTGCGTTTTTTTGTTTTTTTTTGTTTTATATCTCATTAAGACGTGATCTGACCGTATCGACTTCCGTTTATTATTTCGGGAGGCGGGAGTTATTAACCAAAAGAAGAAGAGGATAACAACATTGAAAATGATCGACTCCTTTTCTTTCTTTGTACGTTGGATTTCCTTTAGCTATTCTTTATTATGGCAAAATATCACTAAAACTAACAAGGCAAACATTTATTCGAAAATTCATGCGACGATATGACGATAATTTTTTATCATTTCTTCATATGATACAATTTATCTGTATGTGGTTTATAAATAATTCGTCTCCTGTCCTTTTCTCTCCATGTTGAAGCACTTGATAATAATACGCATTTCTATATGTGATCTTTCTACGACTGCGTTCATTATAATTGCAAATGAATTATTGACAGTTAGATCAATGCAATTTTTATAAGTTTGCATTTGTATTGTAATCTTATAACAAAACGATGTTTAAAAACACAAGACTTACAGACATTAGTGAATGCAAAAAGCAGATACTTAAAGAAAAATCTTATTTTTTTAAGAAAATAAACGTTAATTCATTAACAAAGAATAAAAAGATGTATATTTCTCAAAATTATTTTATCTAAAAAGATGTGTAACAATTAAATTATCTTGATAATTAATATTATCTTAATATTTAATATGTATAATATGTATAATTAAATGTACGCCGCGTAAGGTTAAAGATTACTAATATATTTCTCTCTCTGTTATCGATTTTGTTAAAACTTCTACTCTGCATACAAAAGTCGACTCAAATCGTTTCATGTCGCAATTCTTTAATCTTTTTCTTTTAATTAGAGGGTCTCTACAATGAATGGAATCTTTGTTTAGAAATAAAAAGAAAAAAATACAGTAATGTATTTGAGTTCTGCTTTTGATTTAAAAGTTCTCTTGAATCTGAAAGAAAAAAAAAGAGATATTAACGAGCAGCGTGTGTCACGATAACCTTTATTGACATAATTTTTTTATCACATGATCTTAAATATCGAAGGAGAATTAAAAAATAAGTTACGTATTTGAGATATAGAAAATGAAAAATAAATAAATATAGGTATTGTCACGTTTGCCGATCATGCCGCCGTATAATCTGTCACACAGCACTACTCGAACTTATGTACGGAATAACTGAAACCGGTTTTACTGAAAAAAGTTTAATAACAATAAGACTTTTTTTAAAATCCCAGACATCATTTTTTCCCATACAACAATATTAATAAAATATTCACAAAATATTTGTAAATATTTATAAGACTTGTTTTAAATATTTTGTAAATATTTATGATTACATGCATCATAAATATGTATTATAAATATTCTGAAATATTTATTGTAAATGTTATGAAAAATAAATTTAATAAATAAAATATTATAATACAAATAAAAAATACTTATTAGAAATATTTATTTATATTTATTATAAATATTATAAGAAATATGTATAAAATATTTATATGTATAAATATTTTATACATATTTCTTAAAATATTTATACATATAAAAAAAATAAGTAAGAATAAATATTTACCATCAATATTCTGTTCTGTCTGGGATTTATCTTTTTTACGAATTACATCACGATCCAATTTGATATCTACCTTTTTTAAAACAATAATAATATTCTTTTTAAAAAAAGTATTTATATATTTTTTTAAAAGTATACTTTTTAAAAAAAATATATTCTTTTTAAAAGTCAGCCTTCAGATTAAATTCGTTGCTTCCTTGTTTTCGATTACAGATTGAATGAAGCTCACTCTATTTTTTCTCAAAAAGGAATTTTTCAACTTGCAGTTATTTTACAATTGCTCGGATTTGAGGAACTCTATCTAGCATAATGCCTTACTATCAGCTTAATTATCGATTATAATCAAGATTTGCAACGTTATCTAAAAATAACTCGTTACCGTCACTCAAAATGTAACGAGTCGTTACTTTTTCGTTATTTTTTTTTCTTGATACTAATAGAATATTGTATTACATAGCATTTTTCAATGTCAGAACTTGAGCACATTAAAGCCGTTGTACACAACTCTAATCTAAATGTAAAAATGAGATAGCTGAGAGGATAAAATATCTAAAGTATATTTTATCAAATAATATGATAAAATGTACTGAGGACTTTGCAGTTTAACTCATTTCTATATTTTTATTAACCATACATCTTTGCGTTGATTGGCTTTACAGCGGCTTTAAAGTGACACTGAATGCTCATTAATTCTGCCAATGAAAAACACTATTCCATGCAGATTTTTGTAGTAACTACAAAAAAGAAAGATTTATATTTAGTAGAAGAAAAAACTAAAAAAATTAATAAATATGTATACATATTATAACTAATCTGTGCTTCGCGGGTTTTCTTCATGTCTTGGTCCATTCTTGATGTACCAACGTTTCGTGGGCCTTGCAGTCCACTTCATCAGGGCGAGGAGCAGCCTGATACGATGAGTATCAGGCTGCTCCTCGCCCTGATGAAGTGGACTGCAAGGCCCACGAAACGTTGGTACATCAAGAATGGACCAAGACATGAAGAAAACCCGCGAAGCACAGATTAGTTATATAGAAAGCACCCATGGAAGCATCAAGAAGATGTATACATATATATATATATATATATTAGGTGTTGGAATTAATTCGTAGCGTTTTACAAGTGATGGGAAGTACTTTCATTAATGTATTTTTTAATGCTCATGTGAAATAAATAACATTCTTTCATTAAAAACGCTACGAATTAATTCCAACACCTAATATATATATGTATATATATTCGTATATGTACAGTGAGAGCAAAAAGTATTCGTATAAGGAAATTTTTTATAAAAAAAGTTTTATTTTAGGAAATAAATATTAATTAGCAATTTTATGCAATGAATGAATACATTCTGTTCTTACATTGACAAACGAGTTTCGCATATATTCTTGATTTTAAAAGCTAAATTTCTCAACTGTACAAATACTTTTTCAGCAATCAAACATTACAATTTTTCCGCTTATTTTTCAGATATATCTTCTATAATTAATACATATTAATATATTTTTTATGAACAAATTGTTAATTACACAGCAAGAAATGATGGTCAAATAAACGTCGAATCAAAGTCATATTGGTATTGAAATCATCACATCGATGTTGATTCAACTTCAATTCGATGACTCATTTCTCGCTCAATAATATTTATTTTTTAAAAAAGTTCTTTTACAAAATATTTTCTCTGTACGAATACATTTTGCATTCATTGTATATACGCTCTACTGATGATTAAAATTATTACGTAAATAGAAATAAAGTAACGATAAAAATAACTAGTGAAATCGTTACCATTATTCCAAAAATTTAACTGCGTTGCCATGAACGTTATTCATAAGAAAATGTAATGTCATTATTCAAACGTTACTAAAAAAAAATAACTTATAACGCCGTTACAAATAACGCGTTACTTTCGTAAACCCTGGTTATAATTATATGAAAACTAGTCTTACGATTATCCCTACGATAATTAAATATGTCACGAAGATTCAGTTTGCACCTGTGATGTAATTGATGACTATACTTCGTGAGTAGTTGTAATATCAGTCTCTCATTGCTAAGTCCTCAAAATCCAGTAAATCCAATAATGACTCCAGTTTGTCCATATTTAATTCTGATTTTTCTCTTCAGAAATTAAGATGTTTCTATCTCGTTATTTTGTTGCCTGTTTTTTAAAAATAGTAAAAATTGTAAAATTATATTAATTTTAATGAAAATAAAAAATATGATTTACGTCATTAATTTTTTTCTGCTCTTCATTTGAAAAAGAATTATTTACCAAATAAAAAATTAGGGAAAAATGAATAAAAAGGCCACAGAATTCTATAATTTTAAAATAAAATAAAAGAATTTCTTTCTCTTATCCAATATTTAGTTCAAGAGATTTTCAAACCTTTAAATAAACCGATTTTTTTTATAAATCATAAAAAGAATTGTAAAAGGAACGCATAAAAATTTATGAAACTGAAATATAATTACATAAGAAAACAAAATTATGTATATATTCATATGTATAAGTATTCATATGTGTAAGTATTCATATGTATAAGTTTGATAACAATGTGAACATTTTGTTTGCAGAAGTATTTTCAAATCACCGTAGATAAGTGTAATTAAGTATGGATTTATTCGTAATTATCGGACTCTTATTCGTAGTCTACTATTCCGTCTATCTCATTCTTCCCTCCTTCTTGGATTGCGACATACTGCTCGCTTTTAAGGAAAAGTACGGCAAATCTGTATGTAAGTATATTTTTGCACAATGCTGAAAAATAGCAAAGAATTTTCTTTAGTCAACTTTTCATCAGTCACAAGTAAAATCACATAGATACCAGGTCTATTTGTCTATCTATGAAAATTTTCCTCCGTCCAGTAAATAAAAATTTACATACAATTTGTTAATAAATAAATAAACATGAAACATCCAATAATATTATCTTTATTTATAGAAAAAGAACTGTCGGAATGCAAAATAGTCTGTAAAGATAATATATAATTGAATGTTAGTTTTGTTTGTTTCTTAAATAAATTTTTGTGTATCACTGGACTGAAGAGAATCTTTATATCATTATTTATTCAATAATCTAATTCTAATTAAAAATGTACAATAAATATTAACATAATAAAAATTATTGTAATTTTTATTATATTATTATTGTATAATTTAATTTGTTGTCTATTTTTTTATTACAAGTAGTTCTCCTGAAATCTGTCACAAATTATAAATCATTCAGAGTAAATAAACGAACATATTTTCGTTATCATAGCTTCGTTGAAAGGCAAGACAGTATGGATAACAGGTGCATCTACCGGTATTGGAGAACATTTAGCTTACGTGTTAGCCAAAGCGGGCTGCAAATTAATCTTGTCCGCTCGGAGAGTCGCTGAATTAGAACGAGTGAAGAAAACGTGTTTGGAAGGTACAACTGACTCGCGTCTCGCAAACTCTTCTATAAAAGATCTTTCCCGCGCTATGTTAATGATCTTCGTCGACTGTTTTAATTAATTGATGTGATTTCTTTCGATAATTCTAAATAGAATTACATTAAGTTAGTGTCGTTAACTCACTATTATTTGATGAGTTCAAGACGACTAGGTATGCTTACCGAACGATTGAATATGCTTGATTGGATCTACAATCAATTATGCTCATTTGCTCGGCAAGCAGGCTAGTCGCTTGTCAACTTGAACCAGAGTTAGTAAAGACTAATGTTTTTTTTAAGAATAAAATGTATTGTTTTTTTCTTAAATATGTTTTTAATGCTTCAAATATGCTTTACAGTACTATAAAAGAAAAAAACATATGTAAAACATATTAAAAACATCAATTAAGCGTGTTTTAAACTGTTTGAAATACATGTTTTAAAACATGTTTTTATCAACCCTGACTTGAACGTGCCCATTGTTATCCACTTTGACCCTGCGTACAATAGAAGGAATAAGGAATTAAGAATAAAGAATAAACGATTTCAATCTATCAGAAACGTATATTCTGATGTATCTGACTTCTGATAGGTTGAAATCGTTTATTCTTTATTCCTTTTCTTTCATAAATGTTCCTTTGCAGAGAATAGAAACTTAACCGACAATGATGTGGAAATTTATCCTATGGATGTGCTTGATTTGGACTTGCACGAAAAAGCATTCGAACATGTAATCAATAAATTCGGCAAGGTAGATTTAGCAATTTTAGCATACTATATTTTTTGTGTTAATAAAAATCATCAATCTTTTAATTAAAATTCTATTGCATGCCTCTGTTATATTTATCGCTCTTATTATTATTTATTATCGATATATATTAATCGAAAATCTTATTATCTCTGTGATGAAAATTTTTCTGAAAATTTTTGTACAAATACTTTTCAGAAATACTGAGAAAGTCTATATCTTTTCTTAGAATCTTTCGTATATATGAATACTGAAATGTTCTAAGATTTCTTATTTTATAAGATTTCATCAGAAATTATAGAATGAGACATCTTAGAAATATACAAATATTTTAGAATTCATATACTGAGAAAAAAATCAAATAAATAATTTAATTTAATCAAATGAAAATGAAATTTTTCAGTATTTTTGCTGAAGTGTTTCAATTTGTATTAGGTGTTGGAATTAATTCGTAGCGTTTTTAATGAAAGAATGTTATTTATTTCACATGAGCATTAAAAAATACATTAATGAAAGTACTTCCCATCACTTGTAAAACGCTACGAATTAATTCCAACACCTAATATAAAAAAAATCTAAGAAATTTTATATAAAATTATTCAGAAATTTAGAGAAAAAATTCTAAGAAAAAATTTCATCAAGGATATGTTTCTACGTTTAGTTAGACATACTCGTCAACAATGCTGGCCGTAGTCAAAGAGCAAAATGGGAAAACATCGAGATAGCGGTTGATAAAGAAATGTTCAACTTGAATGTATTCTCCATCTTGTCCTTGAGCAGAATAGTAGTGAAACACTTTTTGAAAATAGGCAAAGGTCAAATCGTCAATACCTCGAGTTTAGCAGGAATTGTACCCGTACCGATGTCGGCGACGTACTGTGGCACTAAACATGCCTTACATGTAAATAGTTTTAAGATATCATCTTCTTTCGTTGAAAAAATTATTCGCAACTTCACTTAAAATGCTTTACTATATATTTTTATAGGGTTATTTCAAGCCGTTCTTCTTGGAATATCCCGATAATAATATCAGCATGACAATGGTTTGCCCGGGTCCAGTACAGACTGAATTTCTAGCAAAGAGTTTCACGGAGAAATCTGGCGAAGTATGTGTCATAAAAGTGCTTATCTATATCCGAATGTTTGTGTAGAAAATTTGTGACATGAGACATGAAAATATTACATAACTGCATGATAGTGATACGGAAAGATATATTAAATGTGTAAAATACAATTTTATATACACCTTTTTTTCTAAAACGCTTTGTTATAATAATATATATAAACTCGTTTGTAGATTTTTATTAATTAATTTTTTATTAATGATGGAAAAATTTATAATTGCAAGAGACTTTTCATTCAGTTTAACTCACTTTACTTGCCCACGAAAAGTAGCATTTTGTTACCACCTGTATATGTGTACATAATATTAAACAATTAACTATCACATTACAGCAATACATATTATGTATTGCTAATTGCTGATCACACTTTATGATTTTGTTTAGAATTACGGTGTAACAACGGACATATCTAAAAACAAAATCAGCGTGGAACGTTGTGCAATTTTAATGGGCGTCGCGATTGCAAATGAACTGGACGAAGTGTGGATTTCCACGGCGTCTTCGTTACGACTCGTATACATGACTTATTGTTTTCCGAATTTTGCAAAATGGTATGTGTCTACATAATTCTATCATGTACGTTAATATCAGTTTCTACTATGTAGATTAATTTTAATCTCGATTTAACTTACTTTTTATTTTTTCCTAAGTATTATTTTATTTTAATTCTAAGTATTAGAAAACAATAAAGAATAAATGTGTATTTAACTGAGATTAAAGTTATTCTATATAGAATATATATATATATATATATATATATATATATAAAAGTAGATATAAATAGAAAAAGTTCGTTTACTCTTTTTCTATAGAATTCTTAGATTCATCTTATATAACTGATCTATAACTGACAATCCGTTACGATAGAATCTATCGATAATTCTATCTTTCAAGATAGAAAAATTTGTCAATTTATGGAAAATATTTATAAGAATCATAGTATATACTATGCATATAGAGAATACACATTTAAACGAAATCGAATTTTATTTAAAATTACAGAATGTCTAAAATAGACTTTACCTAGGTTGTAATGGCTGCGTTCAGAAAAATCAATTTTTCAAGTATTATAAGATTCTTTAATTTGATTGATTCTTGTTTTTAGTTCCTCATAGATCTAAATAAACAAATCATATTAAAGAATTTTATAATAGTTGCAAAATTGCATTTTCTGCTGAACGCAGCCATTAATGTTGAACAAGGTAAACGAATTTTTTGTTCAATTTAAATATTATCGCGTTTAATTGTTTTATGTTTTTTTTATAAAGGATTATAAAGAATTTAGGTCTGAAATACCTACAAAAACTACGAGATGCTAATGCCTCCAAAAAGGATTAATCGCCATGATTATCAGTGAATATTCTAATGTCAACAGCAACTATATTTTTGTCATGTTTTGTCAATATATTCTTCACATAAGCGCTTTAAGATTTTTATATAATGTATATATTAAACATAATAAGAAAATAAAACAGATGTAAACAGATTAACTGATATCCATTAAGTGATCGCTCATTTGTTACTTAATTAAAAATTGTAAAAACTTTTCTTGGTTGCTTGTAAAAATGAATGGAAATATAAAAGGGAAAACATATTTTTATTCCTTTACAATCAGTTATTGTATCAAAATTGCATTACAAAATTAAAATAGAAAATATTTTATTTTCTAAAAAATTCGTTTTTTGAATTATGTCGCTGATGTAACGAATGAGCGATATATTGATTTTTTAAATCACTTTATTACTCATTATAGCTCTACTCTTCGATTAAAGAAAAGAATGTACTTTGACAACTTTGTTATATTTTTTTACATGTACATCTACATACATTTGTTTTACCATTTATCAGATTTATGTCGATTCTGCATTTTGTATCATCTGTTCTCTCGCCCGTTTCCCTCTCATGATAGCTTCTTTGAATAACGAGCAATAAAGTTGAATAGCGCACAGAGAATCGTCGTTTCCAGGCACTGGATACGTTATAAGATTTGGATTGCAGTTCGTGTCGACTATGCCAACACTGGGTATGCACATCTTAGCTGTGTGTCTCACTGCTACGTGCTCAGCCATAACTGTGTCCAGAGTACTGAGAAAGATACACAGGTCCGGCAACCGTGTCGTCGCCTTGAACTGATTCCTCGAATTCGGGAACAGCCCTTGTCGCCAAAATCTCGTCTGTGAAAACTCCTTACATTCCTTGGCCGTTTTGTCCACTAAATGCATGACCTGGGGATTGCGCGAAATAAACAGAATTATGCCGCCTCGAAAGGCGATATGAGCGGTGAAGTTCAACGCTTGTCTCAACAACTCAGCGGTTTGATCTAAATCGATTATTAAATGCCCCAGTCTAGAGCCGAATATGAATGTCTCCATATGTTCATTGAGGGAGGTCTCTTTGTGACCATAATGCACTCTCGCGTCATATAGATCCTTTACGGTAAATAGTTTGTGCACTTGGAAGAAATCTGGGTGTGTCAGTGGATCCAATGTGACTTCTGAACTTTCAGGAACATTGGACAGATCTATGTGTATGGCGAAAAATATTATATTACAAAATGTAACATTAAATTTTAATGTTACACATAAAAAATACTATTTATTAAAAATGTAACAATAAAATTTATTTTCTAGAAAACAACAGGTAAATTAAACTTTAAAAAGTGCAAATGCAAATAAGAATAAAAATATGATTAAAAATATGTTAAAATAAAATTGAAAGTGATAACTTTATTTATTTTCAAACATATGATTAAAGAAAGAAAAAATATTAAAAAAGAATAAATATTAAAATCGTTTTTAATATTCCCTTTGTTTTCTCCTTTTTAATCATCTATTTGAGAATAAAAATAAAGTCATTTTTCCAATTTTATTTTAGCTCTTAATCATTTTTTAATTCTTCTTTTCTAGAAATTGTAAATAATTATGAAGGATAAAATATTTAAGCTCAATTTATGTACAGATATGCTTGTGTGTATAAATTTACCAGATTCTAAGCTCGGTTGAGACTGAGTCGATAGTTGACATTGTCGAAGATGTGTGTCACAGATGACAGATCGCAAAAATTGCCATTCTCTTGAAACTGGAAACAAATTTTGCTGCTCAGTGTTATTGTATTAGTACATATGATGACATTTTTTTATGATAAAATAAAAAGATTACCTATAGATGAAAGTATTCGCCTCGTAAATATGGACATTGTGTATGTTGATATTAATTTTATTGTTTGCTTATACACTTTAACTCAATGTTTTAATTCAACATTAGAAAACAACAATAATTATGACAAAATTTCTTCCTTCTTTTTAAAGTAATTCCCACGACTACTAAGGAAAGTCGTCAACTTCGATTTGAGTTATACAATGCCTGAATATTATTCTAGTATTGTAACATAGTCGATTATATAATGTTCCCAATCTTTTTAATAAAATTATAGATGATTTTTACTTTCTCTCACTTTTACATTGACAAATAAGTCTGAATAAGTCAAGAGAGGTTATGTAGTTCCCTCAGTGCATGGAAAGAATAGAATATAAGAAAGGAAACTTAAAATTATGATGGCGATCGAGAAGACCACGAATAACTGGGCCCCTATTCTTGAAAAGTATCACATACAAAAATTAAAGAAATGCTATAATATATGTAACGCATACTATAGTATTTCCCTAATTTTGCGATACTTTTTAAGAATAGGGGCCCAGGGACGCAATTCCGCAACTGTTTTAAGCCAGTTCTACATTAGTTGCAAGTCGATCGCAAATTTGTTGCGACAACCAATTTGAAACTTGCATTTTGAAATCAACACTTCATATTGGCTGTCGCAACCTGCGATCAGCTTGCAACTAATATAAAACTGGCTTTACACGTCTACTGACAATTGTGTCGGTGTCGTTGCGCAGCTTTTTTACTAAATAAAATATATGCGTAACAACACCGACAACTGTCGGTAGGCATGTAAAAACAGTTACGGAATTGCGTCTCAGCAGAGGTTCTATTATATTCTTGAAAAGTATCGCATATGAAAAATTAGGGAAATACTATAGTATACGTTACATATACTATAGCACTTCTCTAGTTTTTCATATGCGATTTTTTAAGAATAGGAGCCCAGTAGATTTATTCTGTAACTCTAAGGGTGAAATTACACGGTGCGGAAAACGACTGCGGAATAGAGAATGCGTTATAGAAGCAACCAATCAGCGTTCTTCTGCGTTATTTCGAATAGCGCTGATTGGATGTTCCGCACCATCTGATTTTACCTTAACACGCATGAAAGTCGCTTAAGCGCTGGAATTGCTTGTGGCGTCGACGAAGAAGCGTTTTTAGATGTGGAAGAACTGTTATATGATCCAGGGCTTGCCGAATAAGAATAAGTAATTTAAATTTTTAATTTAATATGCAGTTAACATATAGTAATCTGAATGTAAACTTCAAACTCGTTTTTTTCAAAATCATTTTTTTCAACCTGGTTAATAGCAAACAAAAAATCTATTCGATCTATTGATTTGGTGTAAATTGCATTCTATTCAGAAAACTTACTTCTATTGGACGTAGCCGTTTTTTAATTAATAAAAATTTCACAATTTTATTCAACTTTTTTGTAATTTCCCTGCGTCTGGCTGCAGCTATATTCATTTTTTACTGTTACAATTTTTTATTTTTTGTTTCAGACAACGCATATAAGGTGCGTTTGAGGAGACACTATTCGTGCTATGGACAAACGCTATCAATGCGCCTAATTTTATAACTCATGGTTAACTCTTAACCAAAGTTCAACTTATTTTTCATCTCTTTCCAATTCTAGCATTAGAAAGAGATGAGGAATAAGTTGAATCTCAGTTAAGAGTTAATCATGAGTTGTAAAACTGGTATCCTATTTTTGAGCACATATATGTATATATAATTTTTGCATATGAAAATGAGTTTCCCGATTGATTGATTGATTGTATACGGAATTACTATTTCTGTATGCGATATTTGTTCAAAAATAGGGCCCCTAGGTTTTAATTTTAAATCACCTCAGCTTTTCCAGAATTTCTATTGGTAGATCCAATACGGTACGAGCAGCTATTTATGCAGAGATCCATTCGATAAATTTAAATCACGTGACCAGCAGATAAGAAAGCAGAGGATGTGTTATCATGTGTTATTCACTGCATAAACGAATGCATCCATCATCTTATAATATTGGGTCATCTAAAAAGTATCCGCGGTACTTTGTCACTAGATATATGACCATCAACATACATCTAGTGACAGAAAACCGCGGATACTTTTTAGATGACCCAATATTTTGGATTTTCCAATTTCCTGATAGGTCGACTGCACATAAAAGTAAAACTCCTTGTATTTTTACATCACAAATCTGAAAAAAGTTAGATAAAGTGAAGGATAAAAACTTCATTAAACCAGTTAATCCTTGAATTTATCCTTGAACCAGTTAAAAGTTAATGGGCATGTTTAGTGGACTCAACACTGAGGATGCGATTATATGTAGCGCGGTACGCAATATGCGATACAGAAACTAATTAGGTAATTATAGAAACCGCGTAAATCGTGCCGTTTGCTTCTTTTCCCTTCTATTACACGTAGCGTGGTAAACGACGCAGGCTAATGACACATAAACTTTAATATGAATTTTTTAAAATATATTAACTTATTTCTATACACATTTCATCAGTACTCTTACTTTTTCTACGGATTTACTTAATAATTGCAATTAATTCTATTAAAAAGTGCTTAGTAACGTGAATTTGTCACTGGCCCGTGTTACATGTAAGGGGTTCACATCTTGACGGAAAAGCGGAAAGCGGAAAAGCAAAATCAGCCAATCAGAACTCTAGTTGATAGTCTATAATTTCGGCTTTTTGTATTACCAATTTACTACCAATGCGAGTTCTGATTGGCCACTGCTTTTCCGCTTCCTGCTTTTCAAGATGAACGCGCCCTAAGGATGATGTCCCATGCAGCGGATCATGCGTATCGTCAATTACAGAATCATTCTCTTAGATCTGTTTGCAAATTTCGCAAGCAGATCTAAGAGAATGATTCTGTGATTGACGCACGTTCCGTTGCATGAGACATCACCCTAATAAAGTAGAAAAAAAGCAAGCGGCTGTAATTCTTATTTAAATCTAGCAAAAAAATAAAGATAAGAACCAATGACATTAAAGAATCATATAAAAGAATCACTCAACGATCATTGATCTCTTGTATATTGAAGATGCCCTTACCATCTAACAATTAAAGCGATCAAGAACAATCAGAAGTAAAGATAAACAATAACAAAAGCAAAATATTGTTAGGAAAAGTTAGAAATTTTTATTTTGCATGTACGTACTTATCAATATTTTACAAAGCTCGCAAACTGATGAACAAAAATGGCGAGAAGTTAGCGTGATCGCTAATGGTAAACATCAATATGCTATATCACAAAAATGATTTTTAAAAAAATAGAACAAATTTGTAAACATTCTTTCAACCATTCACACACACTTGGCACGTCGTTAATAAATTCGTTATGCAGATAACAGTACTGTTGCACGAGATTGATTTCTCTCAGCGAGTTTACATTTTGTTTTCCTTTGTTTTCGCCAATTCTAAGCTAATCTCAGTTACCATTGCAAGATCACAATATCTTCACTCTTCGAAATTGACAAAAGAATCTCTCACATGAATTAGAATACGCAAAATAGTTTGACCGACTGAACGCAATCACGTGTATTTATTACTTATACAAAATATCAGGATACGATCAGGAAATACTCTTAGATAACTGTACGTAAATTATAGTAAAAGTGAACTAGAGTTTTCTGGGCGTAATTCCTGAACACACACCTAATAGTGATACAATTGACTCACCGAGAAAAAGAATTGTTCGAATATTTCATCAGAATATGCAACTATAAAATATATGGTGAGTTTTTATGTAACAACAAACATACCGATGATTTCCATCCATTTCTCGTTGAGTTGCATTATTTTGTTGAAGAAAATAGACGGAATTAATTTTTGAAGCAGCCAGCTTTGCTCGCTTCATTTATAAATCTATTGATCAATTTCTCGTCCTCAAGTTTGGCGAAATTTTCTGTTTTCACTACAACTCTCATATGAATAACAGCGAACCGCAGAATTCTCTCAACTCCTAAAAAATTACCAACAGCATTCAATTATTGTACGTACATGGATACATAAGATATACAGTGAAATGTTAATAGTGACAACGTTTGACTACTTCTGTTTCATACTTCACTGCAAAGTTATAAAAGTAGACATTTGATACAGTAATTTCTTGCTTTATTCTATAAATGCACTGCTTCTTGAGATTGTCCTTACAATAAGCATTGGCCAAATCAAAAAGTTCTGTTAAAAAAAAGTTGCTTCAATTATTTAACGCATTCAGCAGATTCGACAGTTGAGTGAGCGTTCGCTGCTATTGGTGTATTCTTTCAGATCTGAAAGTGAATTTGATTGAATGATCTAGAAAAATACCAATATCAACGTGCGTTTACTCAAATATTTAGTCCGATAAATGCGTCCAATGAGTATTTAGCCCAATAATCGCTCCATAATAAACTCCACTTACCTGATACCTTCTCAAAGGCATTTATAAGATAAAATCGACTCTATTGGTGTATAAATACTTCAGGTATGCTTTGTAGACGTCATGGGAAATTTTATCAACCTTGATGACACTGTTGAGAGAGAATGTTGACATGAGCAAAAACTTGAGAAAATTTTACATAAATGACACTGATATTTATTAAGCTATTACCTTTGGTTGTTTTCTGCCCAATCATGCGCAAACATATTTCTGAAGTGTGAAGAGCAAATTGTCAAGATAATCTTGTGCACATGGATACATTTGTCGTCCACTTGTATTTTGAGATCGCTTGTTGACTATATCACAAACGAGAGAACAAGTCATTAGAAACAAATGTATATAATAGTATTATAATAGTATGATACATAAAATAATTGTCACATTTATCTAAAATCTGGAACAAACTCTATTACACTACTAATTAAAATACTCGCCCCAGTTTCGATACCTTTTTTACTTAGAAAGAAATTTCTAGAACTTTTGAAAATACTTAAGCTAATAACATAGTTAAAATAAGGTATTAATAGAAAATAATAAAATCTTAACTTCATTATAATAAGGGTGGAAACATTATCCAAACAGCCAAACATGAAGAGACAGATTTCAAGGAAAATATGCTATCAATTTTTGATATCAGAGAAATTAAACAAAATTCACTCAAAGTCTGTAATATTTGATAATGTCGATAAACTGCCGTCAGAAATAGGACAAAGCTTATTGAAATGCATTACCAATATATTGGTGGCAGGAACCGAGTAAGAACTTTTGCAACTTCTGTTTGATTTCTGTTGTCATCAGATGCCGGTGCATGCAATCTTATTCGGCTTCTGTTAATTTACTGGCGTAGTACATCAGTAAATTCTATCGATAGATATAGATAGATAGAATCTTAATACGGACATGGACAAATATAGATCTACTATAGGAATCTGATCAAATTTGCTGCCAATCTGTCAATAAACTACTAGCATTTTGCTATATGGGTACACATATGTATTGATAATAACTATGTATGCACAAGTACAAATATATTAGTAAAACTTATTTTTTTTTAGCTGAACTTCTTGCAATGTCCATTTTTTTCTTCTTTTTCTTCAATATGAAAAAAAGAGGAAAGTTGAACTGTGCAAAAAGTTTAAAAACATCTCTTTTTAAAACAGATCTCAAAGCTTTTTTTTTCAATTTTTTTCAATTGCATTTTTCCTTCTCAATATCGTATTTGTTTCATTGTATTTCGAAAATGTGAAATAAAGATACGAAATAAAGACATACAGAATCGTCGAATGCAATTCCCAAGCATCCTAATATATCCAGTTTTTCGTTCAGAATCAACGGTTTGTGCATAATGCTCGGCCCGTAGTGCGCAAAGGTGTCGTGCACATTGAAGGATGAAGTGGCGATTGGGATCGAGATGCATTCACCGCGGCAATCACCCCAAACATAGAACCGTCCTGTTTCAGTGACAGCGATGCTAATATTGTGCAGAGCCGCAATGTCGACCCATCTGATCTCTTCCGTTTGAGCGATCTGATTGGTATAATTATTGATCATACCTTTGCTTTATCTTTCCTTTTGTTATTCTATTTCCTTCAAAATAATGATAAACATAAGTCTACCATGTTTGGTGTACAGAACTCCGACTGGAGGCCGAACCCCAACTGGCCGAATTTGTTTCCACCCCAGGCGTAGATAGTCGCTTTGTCTGTGAGCACCAGCGTGTGATTTGATCCGCAAGTTACCTTGTCTGTAACAATACTGCTCAATGATTCTATTTTGCTTTGTTACCATCTTCTTCATTTACTGCTTTATCGAAAAGAGAATTACCTACAATAAGGCTTCCCGGTACACCAATCAACAACTGCGGTTTCATATTTTCATTCTCATAAGTGCCTATCCCTAATTGGCCAACGTCGTTACTGCCCCAACCATATACCTTGCCATTTTTTTTAACAGCCATGGTGAAAAAATGAGCTTAGGAAATCCATAGATACCCACCTGTCCACTATTATTTGATTCCCAGGCATACACCTTAATCAAATCAATTATTTAACTTATATGATAACAGAGGCTTATCATCGTCATACAACGATGTTTACTTACTTCATCATTATTAGTTAGAATGATGGAATGTTTATTGCCGCATGCGATGTCCATGCTTCATGTTCTGACTGTCTTGAATAGTAGGGATGTTTATTAAAGTAAATGTAAGATCCATATTAAATGTTTCATTCTTCAATTGACCAATGTTGTCACACGAATATACCTTTTGCAAACATTATTATCATTGACTCTAATATCTCATAAATGCATCTATTAATTTGGCGATTTCATAAAACTTTTGATGATTATTTTAGAATTGCTGGATGCATGAATGAAAAATGATAAAGTAGAGAAATTCAAACATCAATTTTTTTGTATATAAGCATCCCCTCTTCCATAGCAAAAAAACTTCATAGTGACCTAGAATGTAAGAACCAATCAATTGTAGTCGAGTATTCCTGTTACAGTCGAACGACAGGGGAATTAGTTGGTTGGTTCTTACATTCTGATCCGGTTTAAACTCTCGGAAACTAGACCAGTGATAAGTTATAATAGACTCACAATAACTTCATAAGCAAGTTGTGATGTCACTATACTTTACAGTCCATCTACGGTGGTGAATGAAATGACTATGCTTTGTGAAGCTTGTAATCACATGTTGTAATCATACACTGTGGTAGGAGGAACTCGAGCGAATGATCAGTTTGCACAAACTAGACTAAAATTCATTGGACTCATAATCGTTCTCTTTGTGAATGGACTATATGAAATTATCAAAAGATCACTGTAATGTCAATGGCTGCGTTCACCATGAAAAGCAGCTTCGTAACTATTGTAAAATTCTTGAATATTATTGATTTATACATTTAGATTAAGTGAGGAATTAAGGAAAGATCAATCATAATAAGGAATTTTACAACAGTTGCAAAGCTGCTTTTTCTGCTGAACGCAGCCATTATTACTTTAATCTACGTATCATCATAGAGATATTATCTGTGATAAAGCATACATTCATAGAGTCATGCTTTTATATTTTTATGGAAGACATTAACTATTTTATCACTTATTTTTCACAAGATTACCAGAATGAAACTTAATATTTAAGAAATTTATATATTTCATGAAAATTATATAGATATTAGTTCAAAGGGAATGAACAGAATTACATACATATATTTCAGTAAAGCATGTTACAAAGAGCAATTAAAAGTTCATTCCAATGTACAATTTACTAACAAATTTTTACCTCTCCTCCATTCGTGAGTGCCAACATGTGAGATCCCCTGCCATACGCAAACGTCTTTATATCTTTTCCACACAAATCCTTAATCTCCTTCAGATATAACATAGTAGAGCTTTTGTCTCTGCTCTCCAAAGCATGGAGATTGTCATTCATCAGGTATACTTTCTTATCCTTTGTTACAATTAAGGCCATTAGCGTTCCGGCAGTATAATAGGACAGCGACATCTCCACCAGAAAAGAGAACAAAAATAAATTACCGAAGATCTCATAACTCTGTAATCTCGGAAATAAATTTGCTACAGTGAACATGAAGGAGGTGCGTTACGTAGACGAGCACATATTGCTTCACGGGCTTATCTACTTTGCGAATGCTTTGTTGAGTTTTTTGGTACGATTTATCCCGTCACAGCCGACCTTTTATAATAAGTGGTCGGCAGTTGAGTGAAATAATGCTATAATCCTGTAAAAGTATAATCAATAAATGACAAATCAAAATCCGAAAAACAAAGAAGTAGTCGAACCAAAAAATCCTTATATGTGAACTTCAACACACTTTGATTATTCTGTAAATAACGCTTCGGTGAAGACGAACAGCCGCTGTCATTATTTTGCCAAAACCGAGTATAACAATGACCATATAGTCGAATGTCAGGAGCAGGAATGAATATTCGATAAAGTGAGAGCACCGGTGCACTCAAATTTTGATAAAAATATACTCAGCATTTTCTTGTGAAAATGAAACATCTACAAGAAAATCGCCGGGTTTTTAACCATTGCTCACGTATCGTGAATCACGTAAACCTTAGGTCTGTTCTATTAGCTAAGTTTCTGCATGGTTATATTTCTTCCTTTTTTTTCACATAGAAGAGAGAAAAAGAGGAAAGAGGAACAGTGCAAGAGTCAGCGAAAAACAATAAGACGCGCTTGCCTGTTTCTTCATATATGATGAATAGAGTATATAGGGGAGAAAGACGAGTGTAGCGGCGGAACCAGAATGTTGCTCAAGAGTCGAGTGATTTAAGTAGATGGGTAGAGATCATGGCCAATCAGAGAAGGGATTGCGCAGCTAAGGGACGTTCGGATTTCGCAGGATGGCATAGGCCGTGGATTCATGTCGAGGAGTAATTCAAGACGTCTAAAGTAAGGTGAAGTCGCTAATGCAACCTTCTGATGGTGCGGACTCTACGATGCTTCACGACTGGATATAGACGACTATGCCGGCATCTATCGTCCGGTTTCATACCAGCATTGACCTACGGTTACGCAGTCATCAGAGGCATGCATTAGCGTCTCAACAGTACTTAGGACCGTTTGAATAACGACCCAATGATATGCCAGACAACCATATATTGTTATGCCCGAGTGCGACGGACTAGCGGGAGGAGACCGCCAAGGCGCCATGTCCCGGCCAAATTACCAATTAGGATATAATGTCCATAGTGACCATCTCAAGCCTAGCGCGCACATCGTCGGATGCAGAAAATTCTTTATTTCGTGTTTCAACGATACTATATTCGATCTTCGAGTTTCTCCACAATCATATCACTGGCCTTCTATCACCAAGTCCCTTCAATTGCGATTGCGCCCTCACTCTCCCTCGCGGCTTCGCCCCCCTGTTTTTTCCGCCGGGGAAACGTAGCTTTGCTGTCCGCTCCCCCGCGCCTCCCCTTTTTTTTCCGCCTGCCTTTTCTCCACCCCCCTTTTTACCGTGCGGTCCGTTGGGATTTCATGGTGGCCCCTCCTTCCTTGTCTCCCCCCTTTCCCCTTATTTTTCCTGCGTTTTTTGACCCCCTTCCGCCTCCCTTTTCCCTTTCCTCCTCTTCCTTTTCTCTTTTCTTTTTCTCTCTTTTCTTCCCCCCTTCTTTCCTTTTCTTTCCTATTTCTCCCCTCCTTTCTTCTCTGTTCTCCAATCCAGCGGTGTTTTAAAATTTGGAACTGACTGGTCGAATTGGTCGATAGGAGGCTACCCACCATATGCGCTATGCAAGAATGTATTTCCCCCTATCCATACTCCATCGACTCGTAATGCCTTCGATGGACACCCCACGATCCCACTGATATTCTCTTGCAGCTTTTTGTGACCGGCTCTTTTCTAGAGAAATATTAAATTTAACAAAAGCTTTGGATACATAAATCAAGATTATATGCCTTCGTGCCTTTCATTTACTTTAGATTTCATTTCTTCAAATTAATAAAACAATATTTTAGTTTCAGTCAATAATACAATGTAACACCCTCGTCAAAAACGCGCAAAAAAAAGAATGACATTTCAATAGAAGAAAGAAATGACCTGCTAGACATCGTCTATAGAATATTTAAAGTATGTTCGCGACCCGTACATAATAATCACAATGATATTCCGAAGTAGATAAGAGAGATACTTAACAAAGAAACATATGTCTCTCAATAAAAATGGAAGACGCATCAGAGTTATTTAATAGCAAAATCACATGCATGATTTGATATATTTGCGATTTAATTGTTGATATACCTTAATTACGATCTTGATTAAAAAGATCGCGACGTATTACTCCCTCGAATCTTTGATGAGAAAATTTCTTAGAAAGATTCTCAATTCGTGTTATACTGTACATTAAAGATTGTGGCACTTGCAGATGCCAATTATCGTTTAATAGTAATAGATATTGGCGATGAAGGAAGGCGAAGGAATGGCGGTTCCAGCAAGTATATTCCAGTGTGCGTGCGCACGTGCGTGCGTGCGTGCGTGCGTGCGTGCGCGATAAATCCATTATAAATAAACCTATTATTATATTTTTAATGGGATGCTGGATATGTTAAATGCTTGTATGATGCTTTGGCATTTGTATATTTTCACGTAGAGTAGACTTTGAAGTACGCCATATTTATACCGTACTCGCTGTTGATCTTCTTCTAACCGAGAGAGAAAAGGCGTGGCCTCAACACGTTCAATCGTGCAACATGGCATCAGACGTTACTACGCAGATGCCAAGAGAGGTAAAGAACTCATATATACAGTATAATCACCCAGCAAACGAGAATGAAATGAATTGAAACGGATTCAGATTTTCAGAAATATTGATTCACGAATGTTAAAATGAATGCTTTTCAATCCTGAATGCATTTTTATTCGTTTATGAGAATTGCATGGAGCATATCTCTATGCTTTTCAATCTAAAAATAATATTAGCTTTTTCTGTGCATTGTGAATATTGTTCAATTCATAATTTGGAATAGAAAATGCAGTTTTACAATCCAATTGCATCCAATTGAATCTAATTGAATCCAACTGAATCCATTTAAATCCATAGAAAGTATTCGCTATTCAAAATACACATTCGGATAGAAGAAAATTTCAATCCATTTTAATCACATTTTTTATTATATAAAATATAAAATATAAATAAAATATATAATATATATTATAAAAAATATATAAAGAAATAAATACCATAAATGATATTATATATAACTAATTATATATAAAACTATAAATTATAAAATATAAATAAAACTATTTTATTATATAAAATAATAATTATTTTCTTTTCTTGCGGATCTCTACTCGAGTCGATAGAATTTGACAACCCTGGAAACAAGGCGAGTTGCCTTCCAAAATTCTCAAACTTTATTGCCTCGAGTATCATTTATCCTAGTTGGTCACCGAATATTGAATAAAGACAAAAGGTCGGAATTGCGAGGAAGTCAGGTCGGAAAAGTGAGATTCGCAGAGTAGAATTTTCGCAGAACAGAATGAATGCCTTGTACGGTTTTCGTGCTGAAAAGAATTCCGCGGTTTACCTGAAACTCGTAACATTTTTTGTATATTCCGGTTATCAAGCAGGCCAAAGATTCTGCAGTCAAGAATAGAAATTCCGAATATTGACAATAGAAGTGACCATTCTTGAAAGTTTACAGATTTTTATAATTTTTTTTTTTAAATACGTACAAGTTGATACTTAAAAGTTTTAAAATTATTAATTATGAGTCTAAAGTTAGAATTGTAAATAAAAATTACAAATTTTTGCAGTTTTTATTCATTTAAATTTATTCATTTCTGAAGTATATGTTTTTTTCTTATTAAAATAAAACCGCGTAGTCGTTTGTAGCCAGAGATTCTAATAGTCTCAAGAAATTATCATTTTTTTCTTTTCAAAGTTGCTAGATAAATAAACACTTAATTTAAATTAAATTGTTATAAATGGCTTAATGAAAATACATGTGCCTTTCTAACAATATAAACTTATGACATTCATATTTAAAGGCGTGTAAAGAATTTTGTATATTTTTTTATATAAGTCCCTAATTTGTAAAAATATCTTTAGATTTTCCGATTACCTTTACTATGTTGGATTATTTTGGAGGGAAGAGATTTTTACATAATTTGCGAGTTTATATAATAGAAGAAACATCAATCTTTAAAATCAGAACGTAATGTAATCTTGTACGACTTTTACATCTCGAAACGGCAATCTGTCTCTAAGAATGAAAGAGATTTCTACAAATCAACTAAAACATCTATTATTACATCTACATCTATTATTAAAAACATGTTTGATCTTTTCAAGATGTTGTGTATAAATTTGTATATTGTGTATATATGTGTTGCCAATTACTGTTAACAATCGATTATGTTCGAGATCGGTAATTCGAAAGAAAAGCAAGAATTCTTTCAGTCGACCGACATTAATTGTCATTGAACGCATGCATAAATTGAGTTCGTGATTTCATCTCGAGCATGATCTTAATCCTCATTAAAATCATCGAATTCGTCGTTCTTTGTTCCTTTTAAAAACAATTCGTTACACGCAAACAAGTTGTCGTTATCGGCAACGGACAATCGAAGGTTCTAGAACAATTCAATTCGCGCACGCGAGCGCCGCGCTCCGACGAATACGTCACGCGCTGTCACCAATCCCACGCACGGATCTTCTGTCGCGCATGACTGTTACGTTGAACGTCGCTAGAAAAGAATCCAAAGCGCCAATCAATTTTGTACACCTAATGCCACGTAATAATTACGATTGTGGCAAATTTTTATTGGATTTTTCCCAAAAGGGAAAGCTCAGGCCGAAAGCAATAAATGCTTCGATCTCGCCGTCCTCCTGCTTACTTCCAAAAAGTTCTTAGAGTTCTTAGAGTCATAATCTCGCTTCGTAAAATCGCCGTGCTAACCGTTTAGTGAAATCGCTATAAACCGAAACTTTCGAGAAGCTTCGAGGAAAATCGCTGAGATTTTCCATCACCGCGATTCCAAGCTCAATTTGGAAAAGGTGACCGCATTTAATATTCTGTTAATCTGATCTTTAATTAATTATATCTTTTGACTTTGTAACTGAATACATTAAAGAAATTCTTTTGTTAAATTAAATGAAACGGAGTTCTCTTCACTGTCGTGCATCATATCAACCTTGTGCCGTTTTCTCACTCTAATCTGTCCGCGCGGTGCGCTCTCGCACAGATTAAGAGGAATTTTTATCTCTGTGAATTCTTAATATTAAATTGAGTGAATCATCTAAGACAGTAAGATTTATATATTTCTACTTCTGATGGAACAATAAATAAAAAATTCAATTCATAGCATATATAACAAGAGATTAGAAGTTCAGGGACGTTCAGTTGTTGTATTCGATACTTCATGTTTAATACTACACTGATATATACTAACATTTACCGCAGGGCATTATGGATAAATTTATTTATGATAATTAATGTTCAAAATATATTGGAATCTCGATATGATCTCGAATTTATGAAGATTTTGTAATATAAAATAGCAGCGTTAATTTTATTACACTGAAGAGGACCTGATGTGAAAAACGATGATCGAAACGTCTGCATGTATGCAATTGTTAGTCTATAATAAACATATAAATATGATATAGTAACAACAAGTTCCTGCCTTTTTGGCAATTTGATTATTTGAATTTCATTCGTTGGAGTAATCCTATTACATTGTATTTAATTTTAAATAGCAAAAAACATTTTTTGTTTGTGTTAGAAACGATCCACTCAAATCCTTGTTAAAAGTTTGTGTTGAATTATCCGAGTTTTTTTAATTTAACATAATATGATTGGGTTATTTGAATAATTTGTGTTAAATTAAAATTTAACATTTCCTACTGTTAAAATAACATAATTCATAGATAAGTAAACATATAATGGAGTTTTAAAACATAAATTCTAATATTAAATGAATAAAATGTGTGTGTAGATTTAATAAATTATTATAAATGTTAATTTTATTGAAGAAATATGTTCAGTACAAGTTCCAGTTACAGTATATTTTATATGTAAAAAGGTACAAACATTTTTGTATTATTTCTTTGTAACAGTAAATATTTGTTAAATCTATATATTGCACATGTTAAATATCCCAGAGATATCATTTAAACTAAAATTGAGATTAAAGAATAGCATCTATTTTCAGTTAAATATAACATTATAAATGTGTCAATTTAATATAAAATTTGTTTTTATGTTATGTCAAAGTTTTATGCTTCTTGTGTTCAGTTTTTACATAATATTTGTATCACTTTCTAATATATTTATTAGATTAACACAAAAATTTGAGTGGATCCCTTGAGACATGTAAATTGTACATAATTTAACACAAATTTTTTTACTCTGTATATATGCAATTCTCTTTGTTAATTGAATATTTAAATTCAGATGTAAGACATATTAATCAGAATGAAATCACGAATCTGATGGTCGATAATAAACATGCAAAAAAAGAGGAAAACAATGCGACATTTATAAGAACGTTGAAAAAAAGAAACCTTCATGGAGAACCTTTATATATACAGCGAAAAAGGCTTTCCGTAACGACTTCAGTATTTGACGGATCAGGGAAACGAAATTAAAAACACATCTGATAATCATAATTTATTTAAAAAAATAGAAACTTATAGAAAGAAGAATCTCGATATTCTACTCTTGAAATTCAACAATGTTCTTACGAAAAGAAAAATGCATTAGTAAGAGAAATACAAATAGGACGTGGCTATTCAACATTTAATATTAGGATTGGATAGAATGACTTCTTTTTAATATATAACATGGGATCATAAATCTTCACGTGCGATACGTATACATGTCTACAGAAAAATCAAACAATAAAATCAAAAAAAAAAAAGAAAAAGAGACGTAATTTTTTGACGGCCTTTGATATTGTCAATAACTCGCGATACTTTTTTTCCAAGCTCGTACTAATTCCATTTGATACTACATTACTTCGTTAAATATCATACTTTGTCAGGAGAATATTTTTGTTACCATGTGAAACGATCGTTACTTGACAAGAAAAAAGAGAGAAAGAGAATGAAAGAGAGAGAAAGAGAAAACAATTGGTATGGTGAATCGACGAGTATTTTATGGGAGTGTCAGTCGATTAGCGAAAGGGATGCTTTCGGCATCAGATGAGAAGTCGATTCTTTAATTCTCCGGGAACTATACGGAACTATGTATTTATATACACCAGGGTAGGTTGTCTTTTCTCTCGCTCTCTCGCAAAAGCCATCGGCCTCTCTCTCGCTTTCCTCCCTATACCTTCGTCCTAATATCTAGTACATAAGATGGCAGAGTCCCTCACTCTCCTTTCTCTCTCTCTCTCTCTCTCTCTCTCTCTCTCTCTCTCTCTCTCTCTCTCTCTCTCTCTCTCTCTCTCTCTCTCTCTCTCTCTCCATCTCGCCTTCAATTGCCGTTCTTCCTTCTTCTTCCTACCTCTTTTCCACCTCGTAGGGTGTGTAGGGTGGCGAAGAACATGCTTTGGGAGAGCGATGCAAAGAGAGAATCCGCGACATAGAGAGCAACGGAGAAAAAGAAAGATCGGTACCGAAAATGGAAAAGAGAAACGGAAAACCGATGGATAAAGGAAGATGTGGGGAGATGTGGGGGACAGCTGCAGGCCATACGAGGAAGATTATTAAACGATGCGGGCGAAAGAGAAATCGAGACGACCTTCGGCGTGGTCCGCGACTTCGCCCCAGCAGCGTTCGTTCCACCGCAACCCTCTTCAGTATTCATATAATTTTATTTTAAAAAATCGAAGTGACCTTTTATCTCTTCGGCGTTCCCATCTAGAAAAAAACGTGTTCAAAATACGTTGCTTTTGAAATCATTTTACTTGTATCTGACATTTCTCGGCATCCTTTGTACTTTTGGAAATATTTCAATATGAAATTTAATACATTTTAATAAAATAGCATACTCTGTATTTTTTCTTCATCTGTTAGTTTAATGTACTAAAGTAAGTATGTGATATGAAGAAATCAATAGTTTACGACATATTTTATACCTTGTTCGAGCATATATTAACATAAAATGTTAAATAACTCGTAAACTATTAATTTTTTAATAATCGTATCTTAATACTTTTATGAAGAATAATGAAATGAATCAATTGGTGGAAAGAAAACATTTAGTTGCTTAAAAAAAATATGTATGCAAAATGTATTAGGTGTTGGAATTAATTCGTAGCGTTTTACAAGAGATGGCACAAGCAGTACACTATTTCGTTGTTACCTATAGTTCTGTATACATTGTAAACATCTATCATAGGACGTCATTTGCCGTACATAACCTTTCTTGAAATCATAAATAACAATACTGTATAATTCATTGAATATGTCAAAATTTGTGCCAGATAAAGTGTTTTTGCGGGGAGTTTTGCTTCATTACTTTAATATGAACAAAAGTGCAGCTGAAGCTCATCGTATTTTAGTGGATGTGTATAGTGAACATGCTCTGGCTGAGCAAACGTGTAGGAAGTGATTTGCACGTTTTAAAGCTGGTGATTTCGACTTGGATGACAAGGAGCGACCTGGTCAGCCGAAAAAATTTGAAGATAACGATTTGCAGGCACTGCTCAATGAAAACTCATGTCAAACACTTAAAGAATTATCTACGTCATTGGAAGTTGACTTCTCAACAATAGGAAAACGTCTTAAAAGTTTGGGCATGATCCAGAAGGAAGGACATTGGGTCCCATATGAATTGAAACCAAGGGATATTGAGAGACGTTTTCTCACGTGCGAACTGCTGCTTCAACGGCAGAAAAGAAAAGGTTTTTTGCATCGGATTGTTACCGAAAAGTGGTGACGAAAAGTGGATCCATTATGACAATCCAAAGCGCAGAAAGTCATGGGTTAAGCCCGGCGAACCATCAACATCAGTGGCAAAGCCCAATATCCATGGCTCAAAGCTCCTGCTCTGTATTTGGTGGGATCAGAAGGGTGTCATATACTACGAACTGCTAAAACCGCATGAAACCGTTACTGGAGATCTCTACCGACGGCAACTGATGCGCTTGAGCCGTGCATTGAAGCAAAAACGGTCGGAATACTTCGAAAGACACGATAAAGTCATCTTGCTGCACGACAATGCTCGCCCACACGTTGCAAAACCGGTAAAAACATACCTGGAAACACTTAAATGGGAAGTGCTACCGCACCCGCCGTATTCTCCTGATATTGCACCTAGCGACTACCACTTGTTTCGATCATTAGCTCATAGCTTGTGCGAGCAGAAGTTCACATCTTACGAAGATTGTACAAAATGGTTCGATTCCTGGATTTCATCTAAAGATGAACAGTTCTTCCGACGCGGTATTCATTCACTGCCCGAAAGATGGTCAAAAGTAGTAGAAAGTGATGGGAAGTACTTTCATTAATGTATTTTTTAATGCTCATGTGAAATAAATAACATTCTTTCATTAAAAAAACGCTACGAATTAATTCCAACACCTAATATAATTTTTTAAATTAGTGATTCTGTATTTTCTTTTCACCAATTGATTCATCTCATTATTCAATTCATGTAAAAGTTTTAAGGTACGATTATCAAAAAATTAATAGTTTACGAGTTATTTAATATTTTATGTCAACATATGCCACAATAAAATATAAAATATCTCATAAATTGATTTTTTGATGTCTTTACCTTAATACTTTTATATGCAGAATAATTAGAGGAATCATATTGTGTAAAAAGAATCATACAATTTCATTTAAAAAAATAGAGGTTATCTTCATATCTTTTTGACATCATCACTTAGAAAAAATTCAATATGATCAAAATACGTTTCCTTTGAAACGTATTTCCATACTTTCCAGTTTCTTCTGAAACATTATTTCCTATCATGAATATGATGCTTCTATCATGCTACTATGACGCTGATAAATATTCTGCCAGATACGCTCAATATATATAGAATTGAAAGTAATTGACTAATTTTTTTGTAATTGTTGTTGATGTGTACAAACATCTCAAAAATACACATAAAAAAGAACAATACGTTAAATTCGTAATGTTGGTTGTTATAACCTTTTTGAGTTATTTATTTTTTAATAATTTCTATATGTCAGCTTTGCTTCTTCACAATATGTTGTTAATTAAACTAAAACATTGTAGTTAAATAACTTAATTCTTGAAAATGTATTAAATTTGCCTAAAATTTAATTCATTATTTACTATGTTCACATTCTAATGTATATGCTACAATATATTATGAAATTTAAAAAATAGATTAATTTTTGCACATATGAAGTTAAAAATATTGAAATATCGTTAAACGAATATCATTAAACAGATAGGTTGCTCTTTGATATCTGCGACAATGAAATATAATTGATATTTTATAATAATTTTTTTTTGTTTGCGTAGGAGGAGAAAATCTCCGCAGCGCCCTCTCTCGTGGGGGAGCCGGATGAGACACCCATCAGTGGGGCGGGGGGGATGCCCAGCAGTCCGCACCACTGGGTGCCGGATTCGACCGCCCCGTGATCTGGAGGATACACCGGAACGGCCGCCTATCGACTAAAAAACTGCTCCTTGTCCTAGCATTACCTCCATGCATATATGTGATTGCCCCGGAACCACCAACCGGTATTACTTCAGGGCACTCACGATGCCAACGGGATGGCTCCCACCGCACGCACGGGAACATCCTTTAATATTAACTAAACTATATTTACATATATACACATTATTTACAAAGATATATTTCCGCTACGAAGAGGATCCCGTGAAGGAATAGAAGGCACAGGAAGAAGTATCGACTCCCTCCAATTCCTCTCTCGATACCTCTCCGCCTCTTCCTTTCTTTTCATTACTGTCTCGCAGAAATTTGCGAATGCAGTCCAGGCTTTAGAGGAGCACATGATGGCCCCAATCACCAAATTATACTCTCGGTCTAGATCTAAATCCAGACCGAGAGCCACAAACAAATTTCCTCTCTCCACCCTCTGCCCGCTCACGAAGGGCAGTGAAGGAGGGTATGCACGGCATTATCAATAGCAGCACCACAGTGCTGGCAAATTGGAGTCTCCGCCTTTCTAATCTCGTATAGATAGGCCTCAAAACATCCGTGACCCACAATGACCTGGGTCATCCTAAAAGTAAGGCCACCATGAGTCCTCCTCATCCACCTCGTCAGTCCTACGACAGCCCCCCCGAACAACAGCCCCAGCGTTTCGGGGAAGCTCTTCGAGCCGCCTATTCCACCTAACTACAGACCTCTCCGTTTCCTCATCGCGAATATGGCCCATCGTCCTGGGAGCGATGAAACCATTTCACTCTATGTAAGCTCGCCGCTTCAAATAAGATCGTCTTAGACGATCAGCAAGCAGATCGAACGGGACTAGTCTCGCGAATATTAGTGACGCCTCATAGGAGATAGTTCTATAATCCCTTATAATCCTAAGTGCCAGCTGTTTTTGCAGTCTAGCCGCGTCACGTCGAATGGTGCGATCCTTCGCTACCGCTTGGGTCCACACAGGAGATCCATATAAAACGACAGACATAACGACGCTGGCATATACCCGACGCCTGCACTCCCCAGGACCTATATTGGCCGTTAATTTGTCAATGGCCTCTGCCATCCTCAGAGCCCTGGGAAAGAGTCGACGAAAGTGTTCTCGAAAGGACTACTTAGAGTCTAACACCAATCCTAGGTACAGGGTCCGGCAAAATGATCTCCCACATTTTAATCTTTAATAAAAACGCCATTGTAAATGCTATTTAGATTTTATTTTTATTAACTGAAAATTTATGCTATGCCATTTGTTTTTATTGAGTTTTGAAAATTACAGAGTCCAAGTGGCGACCATTTTTTTCGATACACATTCGAAGCTGATTTCTAAAAGTTTCCATCACTCGAGCAATAATTTGAGGCGATATTCTTGTAATTTCTTGGTGTATTGCTGCTTTCAATTCGTCAATGATTCGGGGGTGGTGTTGAAAAACCTTCGCTTTCAGGTAGTCCCAAAGGAAAAAGTCGCATGGGGCAAGATCGGGTGAACGCACAGGCCACCCAACATCTCCACGTAACGAGATTACGCGTCCTGGAAACATTTCCCTTAAAACGTCCATTGTCCTTCTTGCCGTATGAGCCGTAGCTCTATCCTGTTGAAACACATCCGAATGTTCAAGTTCTCTAAGTTTTGGTTCCAACTGAACGGCTAGGAAATCGTTCAACTGCTTCTCTTACAGCTGCAACATTTTCAGGTGTCCAAACACTTCTGGGTCTACCAGTTGATTTTCTTTTTAAATCTGAACCTGTAGCTCTAAAATTTGAAACCCACAACAGTATTGTTTTGCGATCTAGAACTGGAGCATGTCTACCAAACGCGAAGTGAGTACGAAAAGTTCTTTGCATCGTAATCACAGATTCGTTACTTTTCATAAATGTTTCGATAACGAAGGCACGATGCTCGCCCGTCCAATTCATGACGACAAAAATGAAATGGCAAGGCGCGAGCTACCAACTGACTACGCTAAGCTCACCCTCTCTTCAGTGGTTCGGAGACAGTGGCGGCAAAATGTGGGAGATCATTTTACCCTGTATTTCATCGGAGACAATTCGACTTTTCTTTCGACCGCATCTCCTATTCTAATGCTTGCATTCAGTACCTCACACATGAATGCTATGGCTTCCGTTTTGCCTATCGACACCTCGAGACCTAACCGCTTGATCGCCCCGACTACAACAGCCGCCTCGCGTACGGACGGCCCTCTCACTACCAAAAGAATATCATCCGCGTAGCACAAAACGGAACAACCCAACGACAAGCCTACACGCAAAACGGAGTCGTATCCGACATTCCAAAGTCGGTCCCAGGACCGAACTCTGAGGAACTCCGCGCATCATAGGGGATCTTGCATACCTATCGTCCCTGTCTATGTAGGACCATTCTGGATAGCCATCTGTCCAGATAGCTATCCATAATGCGCCGGAGTTATCTCGGAACCCCCTTTTCCACTAGCGCATCTCTGATAACAGGCCACGAGAGGGAGTTGAAGGCGTTGGCTATATCAAAAGACACAGCCAACATCATCTCCCTATCCCGCACCCTATCATCCACTATCGCACGAAGCTTCCATATGGCATTTAGCGTCGATTTTTGCGATTTGAATCCGAATTGAGATTCCGAGATACCCCCAGACTCATCCAGACACTGCGTCAGTCGGTTGCAGATAATCCTCTCTAGCAGATTTCCTGCTTCACTCAGAAGACAGATTGGCCTGTAGGACGACGGCGCCCGATCAGGCTTCTTGAGCAGCACCAACCGCGCCATTTTTCCAACTGGATGGAAACACCCCCTCCCTGAGACACGCCGTAAAGCAGCTTATCCAATGCTTGACCAAGATATCACACGTACCGATGATCCCATCAGGATCAGGAGCCCTACCAATGTTCATTCTGGCGAACAAAGTCTTGATCTCCTCGCCAGTTATAGCCAAGGCGTCATCCCACTGGACGGGGAGGCGGCAACATCCATCCCCCCCGCACCAGGAGGGAATAACGCCCCGATCACTTCTCGCACGACTCCTGGAGGGAGAGACTCGATAAGTCGAGACGCACCCATCCGCAATTTATTGAGCTCTATACGATACATGCCCCATGGATCCTTATCAAGAGTATCGAGAAGATCCCGCCATAGGTTCATCTTCGACCTCCTAATAGCCCCCCCTGAGTGCCTTTCTTCCTTCTTTCAGTTCAGACTAGAGACCTCGGACCATCTCGGAGTCATGGTACCTTCTATGTTGTCTTAATAATTTTCTCCGAATTCGTACACAACGGACCCGGAAATCAGCGATCTTCTCATTCCACCAATAAACCGACGGTCTACCGGTGGCCCTCAAACGCAATATCGAGACGCCCGAGATCTCTGTCAACGCCGCATTCAGCCCATCAGCCAGGGATTCCGCCGCCACATCCCCATGAAGAGGAGAGGACCAAGCCTTTATGTTGGCTGGCGCGCTTAATAGATCCATATTGACCCTACCAATACTCCACCGTGGAAAGTATTTGTTCCCATCAGTTCTCCTTAGAGAACCGACTATTCTCTCCTGTACCCTCATAAGGACGTAACGGTGATTCGAAAGAGACTCGACATCTACCGCAACGCGCCAATCGCTAACTCTGCGAGCCGTCGAGGACGAGGTCCACGCATGACGCCCCACGCGGGTGCACGCAAGTGGGCACAAAACCACTGTTTAATAGGACCAGGTCCAAACCCCCTGCCCAGCCTGACAAAATTCTACCTCTCCGGTTCACATCGAGTCCCAAAGTACCTGGCATTCAAAATCAACAAAGGTCTTTGACTGCACGACAGGATGCGAGCACCCAAATCGTGCAGTCCCCTTTCAAAATCCACGTCCGGCAGGTTGGGGGAGAAGTAATAGCTAAAAACTATCATCCTTCCCCATTCAACCGCAACGAAACCCTTCCCCCTAAATAAAGGCGCACACGGAACGTCCGCATAAGAATACTGCCAGATCAAGGCAGCAGTCGGCGGAACATCCAACGAGAAGAGCCAACGTCCGTCATTTGTCGAATGCGGCTCCGAAACTGCCATGAGTCCAAGTCTCTCTTCCTCACACACCCGCGCAATCAGATCCTGCGCAGGTCGCGACCGGTTCACATTGATTTGTCCAATGCTAGCCATTGGACAAATCAACTTCCATCCACTCCTCCTTAGGGGGAACATCTTCCGACACAGGGACAATTGATTCCTCTTGCTCATGACCCCTTCTATCGTTACCACTCGTCTCAGCAGCCACTATCATTCGCTTCGGACTGTTATAAGGAACGCATCCCTCTCCGCCAGCCCTGTGCCCAGCCGGCAGGTTTCTAATAGGACATACCGGACAGTGAGGCGGAGTCCTACAACCAACAGCAGTGGCCCTCTTTACCACAGTTAAAGCATCCACCGCTCCTGTCCACAGCGCTCCAGCAGCGCTCTTATCCATAGCCCTGGTGTGACCCACCGCGAAGCACTTGTAGCACTGCAGCCTTCTTCTCACTAGTGGTATCATGCGCACTCACGACCTACACGCAAACTACCCTCCCTCTGCAGCAGTTCAGTACATGTCACAGGGCACTGTAACCACGCCGTGTTGAGGCCGTCCCTACCAGGTCTCAATGAGCCTACACGGATGTCACTCAATTGCATCTTCCCTCGTGCCGCGACAATCTCCTTGATTTCCTCAGCAGTCACCGATTCGTCCAGATCAAGAAGACGGAATTCAGTCTTCCTGACCGGGCGCACCATCTTCACCTCCTTTCGGTCCTTGAACAGGGAGCTAAGCTTATCTGCTAAGAAATCCGCCTTAGGTCCAGAATCCTCTCAAGCAGAAGACCGGTCTGTGCCTTCCTAACCTTAGAATTCGTAATACTAAGTTCATCCAGCGAGATTCCAGATCTTGCATCTCAGATCACTTCCGCGTACGTAGGGCCTCCTTCCTCACAGCGAATGAGGACCACAGCCGAGTTCGGCCTCTGCGTCCCAGCACGAGGAGACCGCACGCTGAACCCCGAGTCCCACATGGGAACGAGCACTAGATCAGGAGGCTGCAGCCCCATAAGAATCATCACGCGTCAGAGCACCAAATGTAACGTCCTTTCTCACTGCGGCAACAATACCACCACCACTGTCGGATACCTCCGCCACAGGAGCTGATGTCGTCACCCTTTTCAGAGATGATCTCTTTGCCCTTTTTTCTCCTCTTCTTCTTTCTTCTTTCTGGAACAGTCCTCCAGGCTTCGCCCTTATCGGGGTCAGAAGAAGGAAGCCAGTCTCTAGAATTTATTTTTCGTCCTCTTGAATCCTCGTTTTCGTTGGCCATAGAAGAAGCAATAATGCGTTCCTCTTTGTCCATCAATTTTCTACGCACTGTAGAGTTCTCCGGAATCCTCCTAGAGATTCCTCTCAGGGAAGGACGATGAACCGGAGGTATGTACTCTATCTCACGAATCGTATGAAACTCGCGAGAAGGCCCAGACTCCAGAAAGTCAGGATCATTCACGTCATCAGTCTATCTTCGACTGTCTCCCTTCACCATTCTCCGAGTTAGGAGTTCTCGACACAGGTTCCTAACCTCATCCCTAAGGCTGTCTCTGTCCACTTGAATCGCCTTCATCTGCCTTTTCAAAGTCGTGATCTCTCGCTCCAACTCCAAAATCTGCTGCCCATAATCTCCGCAGGCTCTTGAGAGCAGCAGAATTCGCCGCCAGGTGCTGGACCGTCTGCCTAGCCACTTCAACGCCGATAATTATCGACCGGCGGAGATCCCTCTTCATGGAAGTCGTTCTCCTCCGATTACTACTCGCCGTATCCAGGACCTTCAGAGTCTCCGTCATTATAGTTTTTGGCGACATCTGTAGGAACAGGTGTTCGAGATCGGTAATTCGAAAGAAAAGCAAGAATTCTTTTAGTCGACCGACATTAATTGTCATTGAACGCATGCATAAATTGAGCTCGTGATTTCATCTCGAGCATGATCTTAATCCTCATTAAAATCATCGAATTCGTCGTTCTTTGTTCCTTTTAAAAACAATTCGTTACACGCAAACAAGTTGTCGTTACCGGCAACGGACAATCGAAGGTTCTAGAACAATTCAATTCGCGCACGCGAGCGCCGCGCTCCGACGAATACGTCACGCGCTGTCACCAATCCCACGCACGGATCTTCTGTCGCGCATGACTGTTACGTTGAACGTCGCTAGAAAAGAATCCAAAGCGCCAATCAATTTTGTACACCTAATGCCACGTAATAATTACGATTGTGGCAAATTTTTATTGGATTTTTCCCAAAAGGGAAAGCTCAGGCCGAAAGCAATAAATGCTTCGATCTCGCCGTCGATCCTCCTTGCTTACTTCCAAAAAGTTCTTAGAGTTCTTAGAGTCATAATCTCGCTTCGTAAAATCGCCGTGCTAACCGTTTAGTGAAATCGCTATAAACCGAAACTTTCGAGAAGCTTCGAGGAAAATCGCCGAGATTTTCCATCACCGCGATTCCAAGCTCAATTTGGAAAAGGTGACCGCATTTAATATTCTGTTAATCTGATCTTTAATTAATTATATCTTTTGACTTTGTAACTGAATACATTAAAGAAATTCTTTTGTTAAATTAAATGAAACGGAGTTCTCTTCACTGTCGTGCATCATATCAACCTTGTGCCGTTTTCTCACTCGAATCTGTCCGCGCGGTGCGCTCTCGCACAACAGGTATGTAATCTCGTCAACCTCTGCCTTTTGTCTATAGGACAGAGCATCGTCCAATGGACACTCCTGTAGCTTCCTACGCTTCCCAACCTGATGATCTCTCTTGGTGATTTTTAAAAAGTCCATTCTATCCAAAACGTCATCATTATAGTCCATTCTATTCGCTCCCATCTTAGAGAGCGATCTAGAACCAGGAACGTTACTTCCCTTCGGCTTCCGTCCCCTTTTCTCCCCTCTAGGCGCCACAGCATCGGTTGACGCCATTGATTCCATTGATATGCTGGACACTTTCGAACTCTCGATGATTATCGGGGCATCCGATGTCTCAACAGCGGTGACAGATGAATTAAGGATATCACCGTCCACAACTCGTATCCGCAACTCTCTCGGAATACGCACGTTTGAGACGATTACAGACTTTTCAGTGCCGTTCTTCTCATCTGTATCCTGATTGCCAATTATTAGCACGCTTTGGAGGTTGCACAAGATAGAGCATCGGGCAACTTCTCCAAAACGACAGCAGGTTTTCGCCGCTCTCAGCGTACTTAGCCTAGTAGTTGAACCAGAGGGTGTTTCACATATCCCCCAATCAGCCTGTTTATCCTTAGCGGATTAACTATATCGGTCGCGGAGCCCGCCGGCAACCCCACGACTTGCTCCTGGCATGATTCCCCCGAAGGGGTCAATCGCCTGGGAGCGCGGACACTATCCCCGGGAAACTGTGACGGGGATCCGAACTCCCGTCTTGTCGTATCCTTATTTGAACTATTCATGTTGTATAATTTTGCCGGCGATGAGACAGAAGCCAAGTGACTCACCGGCAGATCACCCAGCCCACCTCTATCCAGTTCTCGCGGCACTATCAACGCGGACAACCACACAATAGCAAGGATGACACCATTAAGCGGCCGGCAAAGGTATACCACAAGCTAGATGTTAAGCTTACCTTTGTCCATCAACAATTTCACAAAAGACATCTCACACACAGATATAGTTTATTCTTGGCAATAAAATTGGAATGGTACTCACCAACTACTGCCAAGCTATTCCAGCACACCACCAAGATAGAGAACAAACAGCAAAACAGCGGGCTAAACCACATCTTGGAGTATATCTTCATCAGATCTCGCAATGAAAAAGTCCCAGTTCATGAAATCTATGGCCATCTCGATCTCAGTGCTCACACGAAGAGAGGTCCCTATCAGGATTCAATGAACGTCACTAACAAATAAAAACTCTAACAAAGCACTAGAATCCACAAGATGAAGTCACCAGGTCACTACGCGACGCGAAAAAATCCAACGAGCGGGCACTAAAGGATCAATATCGATCCCAATTGATCCATCAATGTATAATAGGACAATGTATAATAACCAATTTCGCGGGAAGAAGCATGCCGCACGTCAGTTCCACGTCACTAGCCAACATCTCAAGATTACCGTCATCCCCCATAGTCATCTGTCTTATCCACAAAAGTAATAGTCTACGCACTATACATTGTTAACTCTATGTACACTATATACATTGTTGTTTAATATTTAGAGTTAAACATACTCACACAGTCACTAGCGTCTTTGCGCTCTGACCTTGGCTGTTGAATGATTCTCCCATCACCCATTTATCTCGTGGCCGCGCACCTCTACCATGAGATAGGGGGACCTTTTATAGAGGGCCCAACTCATCGTCCAAGAGGTCGGGTGTAATCTCGGACGCTCGATCTCTTCCAGTGATGCAAGGGAAGAGATTACGAGAGCTCAGGCACCGCGGGTTCACTAACCCGTAGTGGAATCATATCAAGATGCATCCAGGAATGCCGGATCGCATCCGAGATGATCCCACCCCCTGCAGGGGATATTTTATAATAATGTCTTAAGTTTACTTATCCATTTAATAAAATTTATGTGAGTATCCGAACTATTAATAATGTTAGTATATATTTAACGCTTATTAATTATTTATTTAAATTAGATTTTGCAGTTTATATTGCAAATAAAGCAGACAAAAGTAGAAATTGGCTTAGGACATTACTATTTTGGATATAATTTTATCTGCGAGGTATGTCCTCTTTTAAATAAAAATATAAAAGTATATAATAAACGTATATATATATATATATATATATATATGTGTGTGTGTGTATATATATGCACAATAACTCTGTCCATTTAAAATATTTTCTGCTACTTTTAATACGTAATAATATATTTATTGAAGTTGTATAGAGTGTATACTATAACATTCTTTTATGGATAGAGGCGTTTCGATGATTTTAAGGTCATCTCCTCTTTTTTAATGGAATTCTATAATTTTTTTTATACAATATAATATCTCTGAGTATTCTGCACATAAAAGTACTAAGATAGTATATCAAGAAACCAATAATTTACGAGACATTTTATACTTTATTTTGACATAATGTTGACATAAAATAACTTATAAACAATTCATTTTTTTATAATCGTTAATATAATTTTATAATAATTTTGTATAACCTTAATACTTTTATGAACAGAGTATTGATATGAATAAATTGGTGGAAAGAAACACATAGTTGCTTAAAAAAATATATGTATGTAAAAAGAACAATTTTTTAAATAAGCAACTAGTTATTTTCTTTCATTCAATTGATTTATCTCATTATTCTGTTCATAAAATTATTAAGGATTACAAAAAATATTAATAATTTACAAGTTATTTAATATTTCATGTCAATATATGTATATGCCAGAATAAAGTAAAAAATATTTCGTATACGAGATTGGTTTTTTGATACCACTACTTTAATAGTTTTATATGCAGAAGAATTAGAGAAAACATATTGTTTAAAAAAATTATTATATACATTTCCATTTAAAGAAGTGGAAGTAATCTTGAAATCTTCGAAAAGCCCGCACCCATAGAAAAACTATTAGTATATTGTACCCCTCTTGATGCTATACAACTTCAATAAATATATTATTTCTAAAAATAGCGAAACATTCTAAGAATAGAGTTACTGCCCCATCCTGTATATATATATATATATACACACAGTGCAACAAATATGTTCCCAGACACGAACCACATCTCAGCAACCAGTGGCGACATCTGTGCGTTCAAACATGCATTTTAAAGGTTGAACATTTTGCTATCATCTGTCAAAGTTTCATTCATTTTGGTTGACATATAACGAAGATATGACAGTTCATGTTAAACAAGATTTTGGTCGAGGTAAAAATTTTAATATGGAACAAAGAGCAGTGATTAAATTTAACGCAAAACTTGGTAAAAGTACATCAGAAACATTCCGATCGATGCAACAAGTTTACGGTAGTCAATGTCTAGGTCGTACAACTTTTTGAGTGGCATAAGCGTTTTTTGGAAGGCAGAGAGACTCTTGAAGATAACAAAAAATCAGGACGGCCAATTTTGGTTCGAACACCCGAAATGATCGAAAAAGTACGTGATTTTGTTGCAAACGATCGCAATGCATCACTAAAAATGATGGAGAAGGCTTTAAATATCAGTAGAGAAACGATTCGAACCATATTACATGAAGATTTGGGTAAAACGAAGGTTTGTGCGAAGTTTGTTCCACATACATTAAGAAGCGATCAAAAATCAGCGAGAATCAATTATTCCAGAGACATCGTTGCAGTCGCAGAAAATAATCCAAACTTCATAAAATCAATTGTTACGGGTGATGAAATATGGTGTTTTCAATATGATTCAGAAACTAAGCGTCAAAGTGCGGAATGGAAGTCAAAAAATTCACCACAAGCAAAAAAAGTACGAAAAGTTCCATCAAAAATCAAAACAATGCTCATCACATTCTTTGATAGCATAGGTATTATCCACAAAGAGTTCCAACTGGCCAAACAATTACTGGTGCATATTATCTCGAAGTTTTAAAGCGATTGATGGGCAGAATTCATCGTATTCGCCCCGAATATCGTGATCCAGAAAATTGGTCTTTGTTGCATGATAATGCACCGAGTCACACTTCATTGATTGTCCGTCAATGTTTGGCTCGAAAACGTGTTGTCTCTGTGTTAAACCATCCACCGTATTCACCTGATTTGGCCTCCTGCGACTTTTCATTATTCCCAAAATTGAAATTGAAATTGAAAGGACGCTTTTTTGATGACATTCCGATCATCCAATCAGCTTCTACACAGGCACTAGAGGCAATTCCGTAAACTGAGCTAGAACCTGCATTTGAATCACTATTGAATCGCTGTAACAAGTGTATTGAAACCAGAGGAGAATATTTTGAATAATAAAACCAAAAAATATGCATATTGTTGTTTCAATTATGATTTTCAGGCCCTGTCCGGGAACATATTTGTCTGTGTATATATATATATAATAAAATAAATGCGTATGTAAAATAAAACGTTCTAGATATTCTTTACAAATATTTCTTTTAAATTTAACTCTTTTGCTCCTAATGCCGGCTATGTCTGGCATTCACAAAGCGATTCGTATAGACGAACGCTAGCTATAGCTAGCATTCGCGAAGTAATTTATTCTGTTCCTTATAATAAGAATTACGCCAAATCATCTCGTACAGCCGTATATAACCAAGTGTAACAGTGATTTTGTCAAATGATATATATTTAAACATAATTAGTAGTAGTAGTATATTGCTGTCTATAATGCTACTGGCATGAAGGGAATAATTAAAACACGGTTTACAAAGAAATTATAATCATTTTGTTTTAAGGAACAGTTTCTTTTTTTTTATACATGTCAAGGTGACGTTATTTAGGCGTAAAACATAATTTTAAATGTCAAAAACTATATGATGTATACTTTTCGTGTTGGGTCCCGATCAGTGGTATTCCGGTGGACCGCTTTCTGAGCAAAAAGGTTAATAAAACTGTTTCCATTAAGTATAATGGTAGCATACTTTCTCAGAGCCCTATAGTAGTCCAGTTATTGTATCAGTCGACATAAGTCATGCAAATATGCTGTATTGCTTTATGTCGTTGTATTGTTTCTTGTAGTGAATTGGAATATGTATCATGGCTAATGAGAAAACGTCTTCTCTTTCCATCGTCAACATAATTTTTAAAGAAATGTATAGAAATTTTGAAAGTTATACCAATAGAATTAATTTGAATTTCTGTTACATATATTACTTTGTAAGTACCTCATAAATTATGAGTGCATGATGCGCATGATGCATCATTTATTGTTTATATTCGATGAACAACAAGGAAAAACAATACATTATACATAAAAAACGAAGTGCCCCAATAATTAACAGAAAGACATGTTTGATCAAGATATATTTGCGAGTATAGATAACGAGAAAAATTTATCCAATTAACGAGTAATTCTGATATATTTAACAAAGAAGTTATTCATACAACTCTAAATGCCATTCAAAATACAATAGAAATGATATTGTTACATAATAGCATAATTAAAAAATTAATAAATTAAATGCGGGATTATACGAAAGCGTTGAAAATATATTGTATGTATGGTACACATTTTATTGAATTAATCGTTACTGCAGTATTGACGGAATGAAATATCAATAATAAATAAATCGTATTTACTTTTAAATATTACCTGTGATTATAAAATTTATTAAAATTCTAATGAAATTTAATAAATGTACCTTCACTCTGTTGTTAGTGTCTGATACAAAACAAAATAATTTTTATAATGGAAAAGGAATTCAATGTATACTGATTCCACGTAAAATTCATAAAAATCTATCCTCAAAGAAAAGTTAAGTTATCTGTCAAATACTAACTGTCTTTTTATAGGAGGGTATGAATTCCAAATTTTCTAGACCGCTTATAATAGTAATAATTTTGGTAGGATGTTAATTACAGTTATATTTATCGCATCTTTAAGGGGATGCTGGAGTGTCCTGTTTTATCATTAAATTTTAAAAGCACCTTTCTCATAACTGTGTTTATGGACTGAAAAATCCATCTCCACAATTAAAGTATCGACAACAACGCAAATCGCCAGCTACATTTGAATACGAAAAACGAAAGAAAATTCAAGACTTACAGTTTTGTTATTGGCTTCTGTCAACACATCACAATATGTGTTGCATATAAGAGTTTCAGATGTTGCACGTTCATGAAAAGTAGCTGGCGAATTGCGGAAAACCTAAACGAACAATCCTATGCTTTTAGAAACGCGGTAGGAGTTTTAGTTTAAGAGAAAGGTGCATTCGAAAATTTCGTTTGTATATTATGAGTGAAATTGACGTGAAGCCATGAAACTGAGCAGTATTTTAGTTCCGCGATATTCCGACAACGGCGCTGTCGTGAAAAGTGCGTCGCTGAACCATAGAAATGATCTGAATTATCGACCTACTCAGGCCCATATCAATCAAAACATGCCCTGGTCAAAGTTTTTTCTTTTGAGAGGAAAAATAATAAAATAAATATGATATTAGTTATTCCAATTTTGTTGAAATAATTTCTTCCTAAACAAGAAACATACTATATTGTTTTCATATGAATACAAATGAAGATAATTATTTTAATTATACTATTCTGTCTTTTACATACATTTTATTTAGTAAATTATTGATGCATATATATAAAATAACATATATATATATATATATATATATATATATATATATATATAGTGTGTATATGTATGTATGTAGGTTCGAAACGTGATGTGTTTCGGTTGAGCTTTCTTTCTGCTCGGATGTCGGAACGACAAGCGGCAATCTCGTAGCAGACGTAGCATATAAATGAAATTTTCGAATACACTTTGTTCTTATACTAAAGCTCGTAACTCGTTTCTGCAAGCTAGTATTATTCTTTGAGGTTTTCTGTAAATCGCCAGCTACTTATGCAAGGTCTGAAATTATTGTATACAGCACATTTTTGACTCGACTCGGATGTCGAGTCTTAGTAAGAAGCGCCGTTCCTCCTATCGGTTGCGCGCAAAAGAAGTAGTATAGCTATTCAACTATAGAAATAGATTGAACCATTGTAAATAAACCAGCAATATATTATCAGCCGGAAACGCCATAATAATATATTTTTGTATAAATAGAAATATATATCAGGATCGTTGTTTAGAGTAGGAATCGTGCGTCCTTATTACATCGACGATGATGCCAGAATCGATAGAAATCACATTCTTGAATTGTAGAACGAATTATTGAAACAGAAGTACGACAGAGTGAGACAGAGAAAAAACAAAAAAGGATAAAAACTCCGATTGTAATCGGTCAGACTCCGCATGCCGAGCTGGGCTCGTCGAACGAAACAGCGAGTCTATCCTTCAGAGTCTCTTTCTCTCTCTCTCTCTCTCCCCCTCCCTCCCTCTCCCTCTCTCCCCGTTCCACTACTCTCTCTCTCTCCTCTCCTCTCCTCTCCTCTCCTCTCCTCTCCTCTCCTCTCCTCTCCTCTCCTCTCCACTCCTCTCCTCTCCTCTCCTCCCCCCCCATCACTCTACGGTCGCTTGTTTCTAGCGACCGAAAATGCTTTCTGGAAAATTTCGGCCGCTCAATGTGTATAATTAAGAGGAGAAGGAACATTATAGATAACATATAAGTTTTAATAAATTATGCTAATCCTATATCCCTCCAATTTATGTATAATAGCAAAAATAATTTCAAAACTCGATAATTTACGGGATATTGATGTTTCTATGATTTTCCATGAGCCTTATATACCACGTTCATAGAAATGATTTGCAAGACCTCGGCGTGGTCTCACGCGTAAGATGCGAGATCTGAATGTTAGAGATCTCATGATCAATTACTTTTTTCTTTTTTCATAATTTTTTTTTTTTAATAAGTGACATTGTTAACAAACATATATTATAGGCTAAATATATTTTTATTTAATTATATGTGTATTTCTAAACGTTTTAATTAACCTTTAGAAAAAATTCAAAAAAAAATCATGTTTCTGTAATAATGTTACGTCGATCAATACTTTCTGTAAAATGTTTTTTTTATAATTATCATCCGAAAGAAAATTCTAATAATCAATCAAATCGCAAAAGTGCGATTAATATAATTAAAAGGATGATTAATATAATTATAAGGACGATGTGTGTCAATATAATTTTATAATTAACAAATCAAAAAGCCTTTATATGTGCCTTTATATGCAACATATAAATAATTTTTTATTTATCTATTAAAGTGATTCGGTATTCTTCCTATAGTTATTGGAATACATGTTAAATTTTGGGTCGACTTTTGAAGCATCGCCTTCTTCACTCCCGCCGCCGCCGCTCAATGCTCGACGGCTGAGCTGCACCGGATCGCGCGCGGATGTGTATCACAGGAGCGTTGCACTAAGAAATATGCTCCGTATCTTCTAGCAAATTATCAATCCTTTACTTTCCTTAGTCTTC